>NC_084503.1:11131279-11291279 GCF_024500385.1 Phyllopteryx taeniolatus | reverse complement strand
TGGTTTAGGACTAGACTGCATCTTAGTGTTTCGAATATTTTCATCCTGTCATGTACTGTAAATATTAAAACCAGTTCTGTGTATGATGTCATGCCATTCGACTTCAACTACAACCACCTAAGTAACTGTGACAGTGCCAATCAAAAAATGAGCATTATCTTTGAAAAAGCTGAATATTTGCTGCAGCTCTTGTTGTGGACATCATAAGATTGTGGAAGTGGACCAATGTTGTGTCCGGTGAGTAAATACACATTAGTCTGCGCTTGTGAAAGCAGTTGAAACAAAGCAAGGCAAGTGAAGCTACAAAATCTTGAGAGCCACTGTTGAGCTTGTTTGCTTGCTTTGCATGTTGATCTTCCTAAAAGCCTCTCACACTCTCTTCATAGACGCGCACAAAGCACGAGTGTACATAGCTTAAACACACACATTAATAACAACTGTAATGTCATTCTTTGTTGAGTGCTTTTAACAGGTTCACGCTGACCTTTTAACATTTAAACTTCCTCCACAAACAACCATCACCTGATATGCAAACAAATCTTTATTCACAGGCAGTCCTTTGAGAGAAGGTGAACACATGAACACGCCATATACTCTCCTCCAAAAGTATTGGAACATTGAAGCCAATGAATTGCTCCGAAAACATTCGTTTGACATCAAAAGATGAATGTACTGTAAGACAAAAAGATCAATATTATTTATGGATCGATCTGACACATAATTTCAATATTTTTTTAATCAAACAGTTTTAGGTGAGGAAAATATTGGAACAAGTTCCAATAGATCAGCATAAAAAGTAAATATGACAGAATATTTACTTGCTAATCCTTTAGTTGCAATAACTATCGAGCCTTTGACCGACGGACATCACCAAACATCTCTTTGTGTTGCTTTTCCAGGATTTCATCACAGCTTTATTCTCGTTTGTTTTGGGGGGTGTAACAGGTTAAGTGCATGATCTATACAGTTTAAGTCTGAAGAATGACTTGACTGTTTGGAAACAGCCTCTTGGATACTACAATTTTTTTTTAGTTGAGAACCAGGCATGTTGGTGACTTTGATTGTAGTGATTTGTTAATGAAACAAGAATTTTGTCATACAGTGAACCTTTTCTTTATTTCTTTTCATCTCAGATTTGTTTTTTTACAACTGTATCTTGAAATGGCATTAACAGAGGCATCCCCCACCTAGTTAGTCCAACTCCCTGCAATACCTTTTGCTGCCGTAAGGGTTCACTGTGGTCTACGAATATTGCCCCTCAAGCCTCCAAACGAGACATAAAATACAAGCCAGGACAGGCTGACAAACTGAATAAATTCTCATTTATATGCCTGCACAAAATTTTTTGGTTTTGTCCTTCACCTTACCACGTGCAGCCATGTTGTTAATCACTTGTTTGCTTGAATAATTAGATCACTGTATGTATGGCGCGAAATGGCTTTTCCCCCCCTGTTGTTATCTTGTCATTCAAAATTCGAATTTAATTTACGATTATTGTTTTTAACTTAATAAATTATTCTTCATAAATTGTGATTAAATTGTAACTAAATGTACAGTAATTATACATTTCATTAGTTACTCCCATCCATCCAGAATACAAGATATATGAAAACCAATGCGTTTACAAAGACACTATAAAGACTTTTGGTGTAGAACTAAACATAATCACACCATGAGTGATCATTTAATTAAATTTTCATATCTAACCTGATGATCATTTCACTATGTTGTAACCATGAAGTGATGTCTTTGGGGTATTTGGTTCACATAAAAGCGCACTGTCATAGCTGTCCGTTGTAAGACCCACTGCACTAACTACTTCTCCCCAGTCGTCTCTCGGACAAATCCCCAGTCCTATTTGAGGCTGGGTCTGGGAGGCCAGCACTTTGACTGGAATATAAATGACATCATTATGTAATATTCCATCTGTTGCTGCTGCAATATCCTATTCCACAGATACTACCCATCCCTCCCTCACTGCCCACCCCATATGCTCTGGCCTTCTTTTTCATGAAGAATATTAAAGACTTATTCAATTAATCTACGCGCTTTGGCGCTTGTTATTGCATTGCAGAGATTTGTGATGCGAATGGAGCCATTAGGTTGCACCGGAAGCTGATTTATTAACTGTAGCGGGGATTCACCAAATGGATAACCTGTTTTATTTTGCACAAGTGAACACGTTCGCTCTAACCCGTTTAGGTCACTCCTGTTTTCCGCCTTTTCTGCAAGTTAAATGGTTTCTTGTTCTTTTCTGTGCCCTGAGCCTGTGGCGTATCATATTATGTGGGCATATTTTTACTCATACACTCCAGTTTAGAAAAGAGGTAAATTGGCCAAAACAAAGTTCATATAATTACATTGTAATGATCTTTTTGAAATAAGGTGTAACTTTTCAGTGTTGTTCAGCACCCGCATGGTCAGGGATTTGGTCTTATTTCCGTAGAGGATATGCCTACATTCTTCTTTTCCTTTTGGCTTGTCCCTTTAGGGGTCGCCACAGCGCGTCATCCTTTTCCATGTAAGCCTATCTCCTGCATCCTCCTCTCGAACACCAACTGCCCTCATGTCTTCCCTCACGACAACCATCAACCTTCTCTTTGGTCTTCCTCTAGCTCTCTTGCCTGGCAGCTCCATCCTCATCATCCATCTACCAATATACTCACTATTTCTCCTCTGGATGTGTCCAAACCATCAAAGTCTGCTCTCTCTAACTTTGTCTCCAAAACATCAAACCTTGGCTGTCCCTCTGATGAGCTCATTTCTAATTTTATTCAACCTGGTCACTCCGAGAGCGAACCTCAACATCTTCATTTCAGCCACCTCCAGCTCTGCTTCCTGTTTTCTCTTCAGTGCCACCGTCTCTAATCCGTACATCATGGCTGGCCTCACCACTGTTTTATAAACTTTGCCCTTCACCCTAGCAGAGACTCTTCTGTCACATAACACACATGACACCTTCCTCCACCCGTTCCAACCTGCTTGGACCCGTTTCTTCACTTCCTGACCAGACTCTCCATTGCTCTGGACGGTTGACACATATATTCTGCCTTACTTTGGCTAATCTTCATTCCTCTGCTTTCCAGTGCATGCCTCCATCTTTCTAATTGTTCCTCCACCTGCTCCCGGCTTTCACTACAGATCACAATGTCATCTGCAAACATCATGGTCCATGGGGATTCCAGTCTAACCTCATCCATCACCACTGCAAACAGGAAGGGGCTCAGGGCTGATCCCTGATGCAGTCTCACCTCCACCTTAAATATGTCTGTCACACCTACAGCACACCTCACCACTGTTCTGCTGCCCTCGTACATGTCCTGTATTATTCTAACATACTTCTCTGCCATTCCAGACTTCCGCATGCAGTACCACAGTTCCTCTCTGGGTACTATGTCATAGGCTTTCTCTAGATCTACAAAGACACAATGTAGCTCTTTCTGACCTTCTCTGTACTTTTCCATCAACATCCTCAAGGCAAATAATGCATCTGTGGTACTCTTTCTAGGCATGAACCCATACTGTTGGTCGCAAATACTCATTTCTGTCCTGAGTCTAGCCTCCACTACTCTTTCCCATAACTTCATTGTGTGGCTCATCAACTTTATTCCTCTCTAGTTCCCACAGGTCTGCACATCACCCTTGTTCTTAAAAATGGGCACCAGCACACTTTTCCTCCATTCCTCAGGCATCTTCTCACGCACTAGAATTCTATTGAACAAGCTGGTCAAAAACTCCACAGCCACCTCTCCGAGATGCTTCCATACCTCCACAGGAATGTCATCAGGACCAACTGACTTTCCATTTTTCATCCTCTTTAATGCCTCTCTAACTTCCCCCTTACTAATCATTTCCACTTCCTGGTCCACCACACTTGCCTCTTCTACTCTCCCTTCTCTCTCATTTTCCTCATTCATCAACACCTTGAAGTATTCTTTCCATCTATCTAGCACACTACTGGCACCAGTCAACATATTTCCATCTCTATCCTTAATCACCTAACCTGCTGCACATCTTGTATGATTTCCTGTACTGTGAGGTTCCACCACCAAGTCTCTCCTTCTCTCCTTTCCTGTGAGAAGATACCCCAACAACTCTCCTGCCTGCCTCTCTGATCACCTTTGCTGTAGTGGCCCAATCTCCTGGAAGCTCCTCCTGTCCACCGAGAGCCTGTCTCACCTCTTCCCGAAAAGCTGCCCAACACTCGTCCTGTCTCAGCTTCCACCACATGGTTCTCTGCTCTGCCATTGTCTTCCTAATCTTCTTCCCCACCACCAGAGTCATCTTGCACACCACCATCATATGCTGTCAAGCCACACTCTCCCAGACCACTACCTTACAGTCGGTAAACTCCATCAGATTACATCGTCTGCTCAAGATGTAATCCACCTGTGTGCTTCTACCGCCGCTCTTGTAGGTCAACCTATGTTCCTGCCTCTTCTAGAAAAAAGTGTTCACTACAGCCATTTGCATCCTTTTTGCAACGTCTACCACCATCTGTCTCTCCATGTTCCTTTCCTGGATGCCGTACTTACCCATCACTTCTTCATCACCCCTATTTCCTTCACCAACATGTCCATTACAATCTGCACCAATCATGACTCTCTCTGTCTGGGATGCTCAGAACTACTTTGTCTAGCTCCTTCCAGAATTTCTCTTTCACCTCTTGGTGACATCCAACCTGTGGGGCATAGCCACTAATCACATTATACATAACACCCTCAATTTCAAGTTTCAGCCTCATCACTCGATATGATACTCTTTTCACCCCCGAGACATTCTTAGCCAACTCTTCTTTTAAAACAACCCCGACTCCATTTCTCTTCCCATCTACACCATGGTAAAAAATTTAAACCCTGCCCCTAAACTTCGAGCCTTACTGCCTTTCCACCTTTTCTCCTGGACACACAATATATCAACCTTTCTCCTAATATCATGTCAACCAACTCCCGAGATTTTCCTGTCATTCAAAGTCTCCACATTCAGTTCTAAGCTCTGTGCTTTCCTCTTCTCTTTCTCCCGAAGAACCCGCTTTCCACCTCTTCTTCTTCGACCCACAGTAGCTGAATTTCCACCGACACCCTGCAGGTTGACGGTGCCGGTGGCGGACGTTGTTAACCCGGGTCAAGACCGATCCGGTATGGAATTCTTTGGATGAACGCTCATATTTGTTTGGCAAATTTTTAAGCCGGATGCCCTTCCTGACGCAACCCTCTGCATTTATCCGGGGTTGGGACCGGCCTACAGTTTGCACTGGCTTGTGCCCTCCATAGGGCTGCATTAAGGGTGTCAAACAGAGGGGGATGAGTATGTGAGATGAAGCTACTTAATGCGCACGTATGTGATGTGTATGTGTTCTAACCTTAACCGAATCAGCAGCTTTAGCACCAATTGAATCCAGCCCGGGTGCCTAACCTCATTTAATAGAGTTTATGCCAGCCGTTTAAATTTAATTCAGCATGAGATTTTTTGGGCCTCCTTTGGGTCAACGGTGTAGCAGTTGCTCACCGCCCCCCCCCCCCCCCCCTTTTTTTTTTTTTCTTCAAGCTTTGAGACAGTCTGTTCTCAATTATTTTCGCATAATTGTTTTATTGGTTCCATGCTAGATTAAATATTCATTATGCTAAACTAGGAGCTTTTCTTTATATAAATCCTTGTTAGATTTGGCTGGCAGGCCGCCTAAAGCCACGTGAGAAGGACTTGTGGTGCTGGGACCGCCTCGTTTGTTTTTGTTCTGATGTAAATGATGACGTGTTCATGTTTTCCAACCTTTGTGTCCTCCTGGCCAGGAACAGACAGGGCTCTTCAGAAAGGGTGAAAACCTGGAATTTAAAGTGGGTATGGGAAAAATAAACAAGTGTGTCCGTTGGCCCCATGGCCAGGGAACCAACAGTCATTTCAAAATGGAATCAAAAGATGTTTGTATCTGCTTGTCTATACAGTATGTTCAGCAAAAGGAGGGTAGCTGGTGAATAGGAGCGATATTACAGTTCAAATATGAACAGCTTCCCTGAAAAGATTTACCTAATATTTGTTTTCTCTTTCTAAGCGAAACTGACCTTTTTGATTGCATAGGTTGCCTCCTGGAAAATAAATTCAGTAGTATTTGAAATTCCTGAGCGGATTGGCCTGGGGTTGGCCAGAGTAAGCCCATGTTTATTTGTTTTCAGACTGCAGGGGGGATCGAGGTTGTGTTGACACAGAAGGCATTTGCTTTGTCTTCTGTTCACATTATGAAGGGCTTCTTAGTGCAGATGGTCCGGAATACGAAAAACCTCAAGCAGCTGTGTACTCTTCTCCCAGACAAAAAATCTTATTTCTTTGCCAACTAATATGTTTTAGCGTTTGCTTCTATGGCATATTGTCTTAGATTTTTTTAGATCCTTAAACCTGTGTTTCATAAGTGCAGCCAACATTCCAGCCTTCGGCCTCAAACTGTCGAGTAAAACATATGCAGCTGAGGGATATAGGTCATTCGTGAATGAATTGTACCACTTAAATAAGAACCTGCTGTTTTAGAGAGGAACATCTAAAGACAAGTCAAACCTTAAAGCATTAATCAGTGAACTAAATGAAAGCTTTGGAACTAGTTAGCTAGGTCAGGAAATATAGAATGAGATTTGTGCCAAAAAGAATCACACAACTTTATAAATCACAAACAAAAAGCAACACTATCAAACAAAACGTCTAGAATTGCAAGCAAAAAATAAGACATTGAGAGATATAATCTAACTCGAGCAAAAAAAATATTACGTCCAATAAAAATATTTTTTGCTTGCGATGATGATATACATGTGTGCACTCCCTGACGTTTTGCTCACGTTCCAACCTCTGTGCCTGTGCTGCCTGACTTTTTGGATTTTCTTTTTGGCTGAGGCTGAAGATGCACTCAATGTCCCTGGAGTGTTAAAGCGGTCGACTGGATAGGAACACCAGCATCTTCTAAAAGGAACTTTTTGGATAACTTTCTACTTTGACCATGAATGTAACAATAAAGGAATAATACATTTTGTTTATATATTTAACTGCAAAATTAAAGGTATGCAAGGCATAAATAAAAGGTCCTTCATTATAAGTCTATTTTCAGAAGAGTACACTGCAAGGTAATGTCTCGCTGGACACAATATGACAACCCAGACAGGAAGTCAGACAAGGAAATACACAGATCATTGAGTCAATTTTAATGTAAAATGTATATATTGCTATTGTATTAGCATCAGTTACCGTATCAAAAGAGGTACCGAATGAACAAAAAATTTGCTTTGGAAAAATTACCTTGAAAGAAAATCTTCGAAGTTTGTACTACTTGAAACTTAATACTGGCTCATAAAAAATATTTTTTTCCTACATTTTCCATCCATTTTCCACACCGCTTATCCTGGTTAGGATCGCGGGACGCTGGAGCCTATCACAGTTGACTTCGGGCGAAAGGCGGACTACACCCTGAACTGGTCGCCAGTCAGTCGCAGGGCACATATAGACACGGACAACCATTCGCACTCACATTCACACCGTCACTGAGTGGGAACTGAACCCACGCTGCCTGCACCAAGGTCAGGCGAGTGTACCACTACACCATCAGTGACTCCCTCTACGTTTTCCAATTGTACAATTTTCACCTAGTCTTCGCATAAGAGTGAGTGTCTGAATGTAGACTTCCTGTTCAAACAAGGTTGACGTGATGGGATTTATGAAGGACATGAAAGTTCTCGCAGGATAGGGGGCAATGGCATGCGTGTCTGACACAACCAGCCCATCATCTGGGTCAGCATCAGCGCTGTGATCCTGGAGAAGTTGCTCCATTGGCTGAAAGACAGTAAGGTTAATTAGATTCATTAGACCAATGCAAACTCTTCAAGCAAACCGAGGCTTGAAGCCGGGACGATTCACTATGAATTTTTTGGACACACAGGGTACTGTTTGCTAATTCTCACAGCAGAAGAAGCCGACGGGGGAAGACTGCACTGGAAGCTAGCCCAAGACGGAAGTTAAAGGAGACTACAGTGTAGGCTTGGGAATGTTCCATTTTTAATACCTTCTTATTTGTTTGTCATTTTACCACGACATACTACTCTTCTTTCTAATGGTAATCATTTATAAAAAATAAATACACATGCACATATATGCAGTATACGTTATACATATACTAACATATCCTCACGCTTTCCAGGGGAAATTTGATATGAATGCAAACTTAATATTAAAATGAACCATAAGAATATAGAAAAGAAAACTGTCTTTACTTTATTCTTTGTGTCAACACGTTGTAAGAAAGACTGACTAACTTTAAAAGTAGATATTGTATATAATCAAGCTCTTGCAGGAAATCCTTCGAGTTATTTAGGATTTGTGCGCGTGTGTTAGGGAGCACGAATATCGTCATCGCAAGCAAAAAATATTTTCTTTGCAAGTAATAACACTAACTGGTTAGGGTCCTGGTTAGAGTCAGGGGGCGCTGGAGCCTATACCAGCTGACTTCGGGCAAAAGGCGGACCACACCCTGAACTGGTCACCATTCAGTCAATCGCAAGGTACATATAGACACGGACAACCATTCACACAGTCACTGAGTGGGAAATGAACCCACACTGCCTGCACTAAAGTCAGGCGAGTGTACCACTACACCATGAGTGACTGAGTTAGGTCATATCTCTCAATATTGTTTTATGTTTGTGGTTTTAAAAGTGTTTCGATTCTTTTTGGCACATCTGATTCATAAGGAAACAGTAAATATGACAGTTCATATTGATCAAACACTGACACTAACACACTATAAGAATTTTCTGGGGTTGTAATGTCAAATTTGAATGCCTGAGAGAGCTAATGAATACCTCGCTGACGGTCAGTGGCGGCTCTAGGGGTGGGCCAGTGCCCCTTCAGTAGTGGACTTGGCCCCCCCAAATGAAATGGACTAAAAATTATTTTGATGCAGCTTTTGTTTTGGATCTCTGTGTATTTAGGAGGTCATCTGGCTGGCCGGTTTACGTAGGACTGTAATCTTAGGACGTACATCATGTGGCACAAACATTACTTCAACTAAACTATGCTGTATTTATCTTCTACTTGTAGAGAAGAATGCTTTAATTTAACAGTCATTAACATCATTCCAGTTATTCTTCCAAAAAAGCTAAATCCTATATGAGGAATTACTTATTACCACTCTTCAAAAGCTCCAAGACACCATGAAATTATAAAAGAAGAAAACAAAACAACAATAATCCCTTGAGGCCAAATTCATTTTTACACTCAACAACTGAACATGGTGTGGATACATAATATAAGAAATGCACAATTAGAAACTGCTGGATTTGCTCCACAATTATGTATTTGTTTATAGGTTGAGAGAGTTGAACCTCATTATTAAATCAAAAGGCTGTATAGGTGACATTTAAGCCACAGAATTGCAGCGGTAACTCGATCAAACGTTTCAATAAAGTAGTTTATATCCATCCTTTTTTTTTATATATACGGTTTGCAGGTGAGTCAGAGCCTTTCCCAGCTGACTTAAGGTGAGAGGCGGGGTACATGCAAAAAAACATTAACACTTCTGAACAATGTAGTGTTTTCAATTAACCAAACATGCATGTTTTAGAATAAGTAAAACCCATGCAAGCAGAAGGAGAACATGTACAGGAAGGCAGGTGCAGAGATTCCAAGCCAATCCTCGGAACTGTGAGGCAGACGTACTATTAACCACTTTAAAGAAACCTATAGAGTGCTGTGAAAACGTATTGTCCCCGTTCTCAAATTCTCATTTTTTTTATTTTTCCAATTTGAATGTTTAGGATCATCAAACAAATGTTAACCCAAGTAAACATAAAATGCAGTTTTAAATTGGGATTTTATTGATTAAAGAAAGAAAAAGAAAAAAACGATTGAAAGCTACTTGGCCCTGTGTGAAAAACTAATTGCCCACTAAACCTACAGTAATAACGGGTTAGGCCACCCTCAGCACCAACAACTGAACTTAAGCATTTTCTAGAACTGGAAGTCATTCACGTCTCTGTGGCCATACACTATATTGCCAAAAGTATTCGCTCACCTGCCTTGACTCACATATGATTTTAAGTGATATCCCATTCTGAATCCATAAGGTTTAATATGATGTTGTTCTACCCTTTGCAGCTGTAACAGCTTCAACTCTTGTGGGAAGGCGTTCAACAAGGTTTAGGAGTGTGTTTATGGGACTTTTTGCCCATTCCTCCAGGACAGCTAACAAGGTAAACGGTTGGTTGCACTTTTGCACTGATGGCTTTTTGCGTTTATTTTAGTCTTCAAACCAACGTAACAGCCGATGACAGAAAAAACAGCCGAACATTGAGCTAAAACGTCACCGTAGCAACTTTACATCACAATGAATTGGGACAAAATTCAGATAAACGTCTCACAGTACCACAAATACTAACCTTGTGCCTCATCGGTGGGTAAGGAAAGGAATCAACATTTAATAGCATTTGGTTCCATCCATAAAAAAAAAAATCACTGGTGTCGTGTGGAGTTACTTTTGTGCCAAAATACGGAGTTCCGGTAGGCTACAAGCTTAAAACAGGAAATCACGTTAACACCATAAACCATTTGATGTGATAAACAGTCCCAAATAATGATTTTAGCAATGTTATATTTTTAGCTGAAAGATTAATTAATACATTTTAAGTCAATTGGGTTAGTTGTAGAGTCAGATGTTCATTTTAGTCTATGCTGTGGGCTGCTAAGAAAATGGATGTTCATAATTTGGACACCCTTTATTTAAACCATGCAAACCTTTTTGACCCAGGCCCCCTAAAAGAATCGGAATCGAGAATCGTTTGGAACTGGAATCAAAATAAAGAATCGGCACCGGAATCGGTCAAATTCAAACGATGCCCAACCCTCATAATGCCCAAACTGTTTGACTGTCCAAAATCTCTTGGTATGTTGAAGCATTCTGAGTTCCTTTCACTGGAGCGCAGGGGCTAATATTTTGGACATTTCCAACTCTGTGTGAACAGTTTGGAGATGACCCCTTCCTGTTTCAACATGACTATGCATCAGCGCACAAATCAAGATACATACTTTACATGGATGAGAGAGTTTGATGTAGATGAACTTGACTGACCTGCACAATCCTGACCTCCACCCTATAGGAGACTTTTGGATGAATTTGAGCAGACACTGAGAGCCAGGCCTTCTCGTCCAACGTGTAACCTCACAAATGCGCTTCTGGAAAGATTGTCATAAATTCCCATAAACACACTCCTACACCTTGTGGAAAGCCTTTCCCATAAGTGTTTACGATGTTATAAATGCAGAGGGTGGACCGATGACATTAAACCCTATGGATTAAGAATGGGATGAAATTCATATCTTGGTCAAGGCAGGTGAGTGGATACTTTTGGCAATATTTTTAAGGTCATGCCACAGTGTTGAAATGGGATTTTGTTTAAATATGGGAGTTCAGACTTTGACGAGGCCACTCCAAAACTACGATATTTTTCAATGAAAAAAAAAAATAGTTGTAGTATATTTCTGGTGACAAGTCATCGTCGTACTATTGTTGAGTCCTGAAAGTAACAAACTGAGTATTGTAGAGTATTGTGCATTGAGACTGTGTTGTCTTTTTCTTCAATGTGAAACCTCCTCACCCACCATAACAGGCTCCTGGCAGGAGAATGCCATGGAAACAGAAACAGAAAATGGAGAATAGTGGAGGAACCAGGGCTTGTCCATTACGAAAATTAATCTAAACGCTGCTCTACCTGCAAGCATGCTTTGCTAATGGGGCTTATGCAGTCAATTATCTTAATTGTTCCATTTACGAAACCTGCTGGATATTTCGGGGCAGGGGCTGAAAAATCCGGAAGGAGGGTGAAACACTCTCCATAATTGTAATTGTCACCAGATTCACTTATTAACATCCGGTTGCCATAACTATGTCGAGGGTAATCGCAGGTCATTCAAAGTGGGTTGGGGGGGTAATTGTGATAATGAGAGGGGAATGGTGGTTTAGTGTTAATGGATCAGCACCTCTGATGAGATGATGCCTTTGATCATCTGAAAGGGTTACATTTAGAGCGAGATGCCTATCTCATCTGCATATCATTTGGAAACAGTCAATGGGTACACTGGCTCACCTCTAAAATACACGACATAGTAAACGGTATCCAGACATTTAAATCAAATCCAATAATAAAGAAATCCAGATTTGGACTTGACCCCTTTTAATCTCAGAATCTTAATTCTTGACCTTACCAAAACCATGTGAACAATTGTATCCTTCCAAATCTGTTACACAGTCCGAGGCAGGCCCTATTATGTCCCAGCATGGCTGTGCTCCAGTGCACAAAAGCAAGGTCCATGAAGGCATGCTTGGATGAGTTTCGTGGAGAAGAACTGCCACAGAACCTCTTCCAAGTAGAAACATCGCACAATGGACTAGTTTTCACTGTGCAGTGATATCACACGACACAAGAACAAAGCTGTCAAACAAAAAGCCTGGACAGTGACATGCGCGGGTGCCATATTGTCACCCAGCTTGACATAATGACCCTTATGTAATGCAACGCATTTACATTTCCAAAATGTACATAGGAAGATGTTGGGGGTGGAGGTGGGTGGGGGTATTGAGGGGTCTCGCACAGGGCGCCATTCAAGCTCGAACCGCCCCTGACTTGCAGCATGGGACCGATGAGCTCATTTGGCGCACTTCTCTAGGGTGGCGGTCCCCAATCTTTTTTGCACCACTGTCCAATTTCAGAAATATTTTGATGGAATGTCGTAGCTGCTGTGCAGCAAGACAGATTCCCAGGCGCATCGGCGGACCCTGCGTGCATTCAGTGACCGTCTCCGCCCACGTGGGCCGCCGTTTGCAGGCTCGCAGCTGAGCTCAACAAAACTAAGAAAGAAACAAATTAGTTCACGAAGTGATTCCACCACTACGTTCACTCAAAAGATTTGTTCGTTTGAACGATTTGTTCTTGAACAACAACACTATATATGAGCCCTATCTACCGCTGCGCCTCCCCCGCCCAAAAAGAAAATAATTATAGTGCACTTTTAATATTTTCAGTGCACATTCGCACGCCTGTCTACAAACATAGCTATTAACAACATGGTGTCCATAAATCATGTCGACGTGTATTAAACCAATACAGCGCAGTGCAGTTACTTCAAAGAGTGTCCAGGCTTTTTCAATTCTAAACATTTTAAATCAAGTTTAGGACTGTCAAAGAGTCCCTTGCATCCTTTGATTTTTCTGTATGGGGCACTTAGAAGAAAATATTTGGACACTTTTGGTGTAGGTCAATGATAGACTATGGCACACTCTGATTTTACACTCTGGGTTATGTCGCCAAAGAAGAGGAACTCTGTCGTAAACCAAGTACTGCCTGTATATTTTCTTCCATTTTCACTTCCCGGAGGTTCAGTGATCACATAGCCCAATACTTGTCATCTTTGATCTGTATTATCCCACACAGATTGTAGCAAGGATGTGGTTGTTGTGAAAGCAGAGGAATTAGGTCCACACAGTGGAAGATTATTTTTACCTGCTTTGCTATGATCTGCTGTCACTGTGAACGTCAAATCCCCGTCTCCAGCAGTAGCTCAGCTCCTGATGGTGAAAAGCGCCTGTGTTGAGGCTTACAACGCTTGATGGAGTCTTTAGAACCACCCTGACAGACAGGGGAGGTTTGCTTGCCCCGCTTCTGCTCACAACATTGCATGGAGGGAAACACCTTTGGCCACAGGCAACCTTGTTCCTGGTTACTTGACTATTGAATATTATTGAGAATTTAAAGACAGAAATCCACTACATCCCACTATTATATTTTACATTCTTCCCTTTGCTTTTCTCTACTTGTACATGTAGCTCTCTTATAATTTGAAATAAGTGAGGGGTGACTAACATGGAGGTCTGTAGAGAAGGTCAAGCGGTGGCAGCAATTAAATTCACTTGCCTGCCATATCAAGTGCTCGATGAGCTACAACACAATAAAAAGCACTTTTTCCATGTGGCTCAATGGTTAATGTCTAACACAGAGACATTGAGAAGCTGTTATCACTGCAGTCTAAGCGAAAGGAAAAAAGACGTTGCTTCTCTTTTTTAAATTTGGGTTAGCACTTGTTCTGGGTTTGACTGTGTTGGTTCATCACTTTCTGCATGGAGTATGCTTGTTCTCCTGGTTTGTGTGGGTTATCTCAGGTACTCTGAGTACGACCCACAGCCCCAAAAATGTACAATGGAAGTTGGGAGCCACCAAAGTCCTACAATTTGGAGTATGCACAATATTTTCTCGAAAGATTTGCATCAAAGGTCAAATATCAGGAAATAATATTTAATATAATAATAATAATATAATACTATGACTTTGTACATGAATATGCAGAGTCTGTATTTATATATGTTGGAAATTGATGAGATGAAACTGTTTGAAGAGGGGCGCTGAATGAGGAGCATGGTCACTGTAAGTGGCAATCCTGCAAAATCTTTTTTGCAAGATAAAAGCCTATAAAAGTGGGAAGGATACGTACCTCCCCATATGACATTATAATATATGAGATATGGATAAATTAAGCTATAATAAAGAGCTTTAAGACAATACCAGTATTTTTTAATTTTCAGATCATGCCAGTGAACTTAGATATTTATTTCTGACGAGGTGAATATGGCTCTTTCAATTTAAACGGTTGTCTATCAAGACTCTGAAAAAAATTGTTGATGAGACTTGAGAAATGGTGTTATTTCCGATGGATAGACCAATGTTAAATATTTGTAACTTTTTGATGTAAAGATAATAAAGTTAGATTTATTTACATGAGATAGACTGGTTTAATTTTAACCATTTTAAAATATTACCTAAGTCAGAATTTGGTTTGGCCATAAGTATATCACCGTGAAGGTCTTTAGATACAACACCATCAGATCGTAACTTCCTGCAATAATGCATAGCACTATAGTTTGGTATCTCAAAGGAAGAACTTTGCCCATCAAGCCACCAGGTTTTCTAAAGTGCTAAAACTGAGAATTGAACAAGGTGACAAAGTGGATCGAAATTTGTAGAGAGACTGTGAATATTTAAATGGGAAGTTGAAACTGTTTTGATTGAGGTTTTTACATATCGAGTAACAAACTGTTAAATTGATCAATACTGAAGTATTTGCAGCATAGTGACTCAGAAGTTAAAAGATTTAAGAAATTTGTATCCGGGTCAAAGGACTCCATGAATTTAGCCTCAGTCTGTATTTTAAAATCAAACTGATCAAAAAGCACACGCTCTAGATCTCCATCAACACATCACCATCAAGATTGTTAAATTAAAATTAAAATTAAGACACTCAGAGCAAATCCTGAGCTCCATTCATTAGTTTCAAGTTCCTTAACAGGTGTGCATCTGAGATGGTACATTTTTTTTACAGCAAGTGCCACACACCATTAATTTGGAGAGGATCGTGACACATTGACCACAGTGGGAGTTGTAGTCCATCATGCGGCATGAAAGTGCTCATGTGTAGACACCTACCCTGAGATGCATAATTGACTACATTATGATGCTGACAGTGTAACTAGTCTAAATTGATGTCAGATAAGGCATGTGAGTCAACAAGATATCATTATTAATGTCAAGTGGTTTGCTGTTCACTTTCAATTCAGTGCGGGTTTCTGGGTTTCCCAGATGGTGGGTGCGCAATGAGTTTGTCATACATTACATTGCCAAAAGTATTTGCTCACCTGCGTTTACTCAGATCTGAATTTAAGTGACATCCCATTCTTAATCCATAGGGTTTAATATGACATCTGTCCACCCTCTGCAGTTATAACATCTTAAACTCTACTGGGGAAGTTTTCCACAAGGTTTAAGATTGTGTTTATGGGAATTTATGACCATTTTTCCAGAAGTGCATTTGTGAGGTTGCATACTGATGTTGGACGAGAAGGCCTCTCTCTCAGTCTCCGCTCAAATTCATCCAAAAGTGTCCTATACGGTTGAGGTCAGGATTGTGCAGGCCAGTCAAGTTCATCCACATCAAACTCTCTCATCCATGTCTTTATGAACCTTGATTTGTGCACTGATGCACATTCACGTTGGAAGAGGAAGGGGCCATCTCCACACATGTCCAAAATATTAGCCCTTGAGCTCCAGTGAAAGGAACAAGAGATTTGGGACAGTCAAACAGTTCATATTTTGGGAAATATAGTGTACCTCAAGTAAGCCAAGCTACCTTCTCCCTGGCAGCCAAAATGACTGGGAGGAGTTCTTTGTGTCTCAGTCGAACGGCGTCAGGAAAATCTTCATTTATGTAGATGTCAGTGCCTTTCTGTACTTTGGCTGTGTTGAGGACTTCCAATTGCTCCTTATATCTCAGAAACTTAACAATAATGAGCCTTGGCCTAGTTGAGGATTGAGAAGCCCGCTCTATCTCAATTTTGCGGTGATCAATCAGCAACTTTCCGACAGCAGTTGCCTTACTTTATTCTCACAGTTTGACCGTTTTCTCCCTCTGACTCAATAATGCCATCAATGATAAAATTGTTTCGCTTGGACTGGCCCTCAATAAATTCAGATTTATCATTATGAAATACAAGATCTTTATTGACTGACTGTATATCATTATTAAGTTCTTTGCAAGTGTTAGACCTGGTTATACAGTAGGTTTTGAAGTCTTGAAATTCCTTTTGTGTGAATTCCAAACTAGCCCTGAGGTCATGTGCTTGACCAATAAGTCTTTTGTTTGTATAGTCAACAAGAATCTCAACGAAGTTTGAAGTTCTTCTCCTGTCAAGGTAAAAGAGTGCTGTAGAAATCCTTTTGCTTCTCAAGTAATTCACGCACTTGACCCATGGAGACAGTCTTCTCCGAGGTCTGTGTGACTTTTCCTTTCGGTGGCATGGCAGAACAGATTAGCTTCGTCTTGCAAACTCATCCTCCCCCTTGGTGAAAGCTCCTTACACGGCTGCCTCCTTTGCTGTGACACGATCGTCAGACCAGCAACTGATCAGCAGCCCCTCCTTTTCCTCCACCGAGCCGCCGCCTCCACCTCCTCCAGTCCGCCCGAGTGACAAAGAAGAGCGGCCAACTGCCCCCGAGTCAGCCGGAGTCCACTGTGGTGCGTCCGGAAACACCAGTCACAATTCACCGACCCCAGTTATATCAGGCAGATACAGTGGAACCTCGGGTTACAAACTTAATTTGCTTCATGGCCCAGTTTGTCACCTGAATCGTTCTTAAACTGAGGTAATGTTTCCCATTGAGATGAATGGAAATGCAATTAATCCGTTCCAGCCGTAAAATTAAGTTATGTTTACCCTTTGTATCAGTGTGTGTGCTTAAAAATAATGCAATCTAGAAACAAGTAAAAACCCACTATTAGAAAAAAATAAAACACGAAATAAACACGATAACAGTTTATTGCTAATTAACATTTACTAAGAAGGGAATGGAGAGAAGGACTACAGCCTCTCATTGAAGAGTCATTTTTTATTTTTTTTTGCTGCTGCGTCACCTCCTCCTCTTTAAAATACGCAAAGTTAGGGCTTTCTTTTCTTTCTTTCTAACTTACTGCGAAATAGTAAAAGTGCCTGGCTCTTCTTTACAATAAGAGCAATACAATCAAACACGGATTCATTTTGCTATCAGATGCTAAGAAAGCATGTACTCGAGTCCAAAGCGACCAAAAACTCACCCAGTTTTACATTGTGTCATTATCCAATGCTAATTGGTTGTATGGTTATACATACAGTATTTCTCTTGTATAAATTATTTGTCAGACATCTTTAGCTTTGTGTTTCACGAGAAGCTTGATGCTGCGGTTTATTGTTGTGGATGGACTGTATTGTTGGGATGTTTATGAGAATTTACATTCGTCTGCTATACAGTCCGAACAAACAGCGATACCCTTGAACAGGGCTGATAAGATTTTTTTATAAGCAGTAATCAGCACATTGGCCAATTTAATTCAGTTCTTTATAATCACCTAGGGGGCACGGTGGGCGACTGGTTAGAGCGTCTGCGACTGGCGTTCAATCTCCGGGCCCGGAGTGTGGAGTTTGCATGTTCTCCCCATGCCTGGGTGGGTTTTCTCCGGGCAGTCCGGTTTCCTCCCACATCCCAAAAACATGCGTGGTAGGTTGATTGAAGACTCGAAATTGCCCGTAGGTGTGAATGTGAGTGCGAATGGTTGTTTGTTTCTATGTGCCCTGCGATTGGCTGGCAACCAGTTCAGGTTTGACAGCTGGGATAGGCTCCAGCACTCCCGCGACCCTTGTGAGGATAAGCGGCTCGGAAAATGGATGGATGGATAATCACCTAGGGAGAGGGGAAAGTTAGAAACCTAACTCTATTAAATCATCAAATAAGCTCAGTTAAAACTAAACTCAATTATGCTACAAAATAATGTCAGTCTTTAGGGGGTGGAAATATTGTCATTTATGGGAGCCAGAGTAGCTCTGTGTATGAGCTGTTAAATTGTGGCCCACACATCAGCGCAATTAAACCCATCAGAGAAATAGAGGCTTTCTGGTTGAATTCACAATGTTAATTAGCCGGCTGGGCTTTTTTGGAAATAAGTTATTGCAATGCTTTATCTTGCGCTCTGGCTGAGTGATTCTCATAAAGACTGGAGCCTCGCTCTCTCTCTCTGCCTTCCTACCATCGTCCACGTGTGGCTTTAAACTAACAAAAATAATTGCAAGGTAGTGTTTAACTAATAATTTCCACAAAGCCCTCACCGCATATAATGTGTGGCTGTTTTAAAGTGCAAATATCACCTTGTTTATTCAAGAGGCATAAATTCCAACTTGCAAAGTGTGTATTATTTTGTACTTACACAGTTTTAGTTTCTCCTTCTTGTGGAAATTTTTATGGATGATCGCTTCATGCCGTGAATAGTAGTGCTCGTAAGTCTAGCTTTTAATTTTTCAGTTTTAATAAGAGTAACTCATTCAGGTGTCAGAGCTGCCATCCTATAGAAATTCACTTCCAGAACAATTTGTACAAATTTGTCTGAATTTCCATATTTTCAAAGTTTTGTCAATCACGTTGCCGTGGGACAGTTATTGCAGTATATTTTGTAATAGGATAAAAAATATTCTGCATACTGTTCAATTGCACAACATAATCATTACTCTATAATCGGAATCGTTAATAAATTATGGCTTCAACATTTGTTATTTGAATGTTTTTGTGTGTGCAGTGATGTACTAATTCATTTCCGGTTCAGACGCAGTGTCATGTGTGGACGTGCATTATTTTATATTTATATCTGTAAACACGTATTAATTGGCCTGTTATTTTGTTGTTCAAAGTTAGTAACTTTCTGTGAAAATGCGGTTCCAGCCAGACCTGTGTGACAAGTGTACTGTATAACCCAGTCGGGGGGCGGGGGGTGGGGGCGTATTACAATAGCGTGCACCAGGCATCTTTTTTTCTCTCTCTATTTTTTAAATACAATATAGTGTTTACTTAATCAAATTCATTTACCAATCGGTGTTAGAGCCGTAAAAGGTCAGCATTCGGTGATTTCCGTAACACAATACGGACGTTTCGTAACATTTGGCAGCTCTGAGGTGTGAATGAGATCAGTGGGTTTGTTCCTATACCTACTGAGGTAGTGATAGCGACAGTTCATCACCTGTGGTCATGGCAGTTGCTAACAGTCAATCATCATTTTGACTTTCCTCTTTGCACCGTCATAAAGTCATGGCAGAGCAGCTGCTGCCATTAAGACTCAATTAGCCCAGCCTTTTTATTTTTATTTCTTTTTTAATATTAGCTGCACTCTGCCTGCATGATGCCAAGAGCTTTGTTTGTGCCAAGTGTGTTCTATTCTTGAATTCATCCCTTATTCACAAGAAGTATGCATACAGGTGCAGATCTGGGGGGTGGCCTTGACTAGACTGAAACCTGGCCACCCCATTGGTCACCCCCTACCTCCAGTACATGTTGAGTAGCACACACACTTTTCTACGGGATATTGCAGTGATAACACGTCTTTGTATTATGCCACTCTGCCAGGGAAACAGAATGAAGACAGCACATATAGGGTTGTTGTTGTTTTTTTTCCTTTTTTTTTTTGTAGAGGTGGCAACACGAAGCCCGCTGAGATGCGTGACAGATGGAGAGATGGTAATGATATTTTCCCTCATATCATATATGTGCCCTGCGACTGATTGGTGACCAGTTCAGGGTGTAGTCCGCCTTTCGCCCAAAGTCAGCTGTGACAGGCTCCAGCACCCTGTGACCCTACCCAGGATAAGCGGTGTTGACAATGGTTGGCTGGAGGGATGTATATATAATATTATCATGTATACATATACCATATGGATACCAGCTTATTGTCATAGATGATGACAGATAGCAAGACTCAAACAAAAAGCTGAAAACACATCGCTATCACAGGTTTAAGGATTAGAGCACTGGTGGCCCAGGGGCCAGATCCGGCCCGCCACATAATTTTATGTGGCCCGCGAAAGCAAATCAAAATTGCTCATTGTGTTCCGGTGTAATACCATTGAGATATTTGCAAGCATTTTTTTTTGTTACCAACCCCCCTTTGAAAAGAAATTTAATAGTTGAAAAACATATTTTTATAGGCTTCTGATTTCAAAATAACTCCAGTACAAATTAGCTTTACTGCATCCAATCTCCTTAATATTTTAAGTTCCTCTTACCTTCAAGTTGTTTGACCGTAAAATTGTTCAAGGACTTCGTGTGGGACCATTTAGTGGGGTCACAGGACTTCCCGTCAGAGAAGGCAAGTCCTTACGTAAAAGTATAAGTGAGATTCTCGTAACGTAAAACAAAACAAACAACAACAAAAAAATGTCAAAATCATACAGTACTAGGTCTTAATGGGTGTTGGTGCATGATCAGTCTCAATGCTGTCAACACATGGCCAACCACAGTCAGTCCAACGTCAGCTTGGGATCTAAAGCGCCTAAGCAAAACCACACCACTGACAGCTGCAGAAACACTATGCTGTGCCAGGAATACAAGGAACATGTCCAACCCACTTTCACATTGAGTGTTTATCCCAAGTCAATGCCTGCCAATTTTTTCTATGGAAGCAGAATCTCAGAGTTTTAATTGTTCTTGGCAAGGATGTTCATGTCCTGATTGGTGTTGAAGTGAATCCAGCGTTACAGCAAGCCCGAGTAAAGGTATTTGCCGCTCATGGTTGATGCCTGAAACTGGTTCTTACTAGTTGGCTGAGCCCCCCCATTATCACAAGATTGTTAAGTATGATTCCTGTCGTTAATTGTGCTTGTCTATTGATCTGGTACCACAGCAGGAAAAAAAAAAAAAAAAAAGTGTGATTTGGAACATCAGAGCCACTACAACAAAATGGACAATAAGATGGTAATCGAGGCCTCAAAAAGAAGCAGGCAGAATAACGTAATTCCTTTTATCACATTGTAAATACAGAGCTGCTTTTTGTGTGAATGAGGGATTTGTCCTCCAGTAATCTATTGATAGTATTTGTTTGTTAGTGTCACACTGGCAGATGGTGCCCGCCTGCTTGGTGGAAAGAATTTCTGTATTCCAGTATTCTGTATTTAAGTTCATGTGTTATAAACAAACATAAATAAAAACAGAATACAATGATTTGCAAATCATGTTCAACCGATATTTAATTGAATACACAACAAAGACAAGATTTGATTTAATGTTCAAACTGATAAACTTTATTGTTTTTAGCAAATAATCATTAACTTGGAATTTTATGGCTGCAACACGTTCCAAAAAAGCTGGGACAGGTGGCAAAAAAGACTGAGAAAGTTGAGGAATGCTCATCAAACACCTGTTTAGAACATCCCACAGGTGAACAGGCTAATTGGGAACAGGTGGGTGCCATGATTGGGAATAAAAGGAGCTTCCCTGAATTGCTCAGTCATTCACAAGCAAAGATGGCGTGAGGTTCACCTCTTTTTGAACAAGTGCGTGAGAAAATAGTCAAACAGTATTAGGACAATGTTTCTCAACGTACAATTGCAAGGAATTTAGGGATTTCATCATCTACGGTCCATAATATCATCAAAAGTTTCAGAGAATCTGGAGAAATCACTGGCGAGGCCGAAAACCAACATTGAATGCCCGTGACCTTCGATCCCTCAGGCGGCACTGCATCAAAAAGCGATATCAATGTGTAAAGGATATCACCACATGGGCTCAGGAACACTTCAGAAAACCAATGTCAGTAAATACAGTTCGGCGCTACATCAAGTGCAACTTGAAACTCTACTATACAAAGCAAAAGCCATTTATCAACTACACCCAGAAACGCCGCCGGCTTCTCTGGGCCCGAGCTCATCTGAGATGGACTGATGCAAAGTGGAAAAGTGTTATGTGGTCCGACGAGTCCACATTTCAAATTGTTTTTGGAAATTGTGGATGTCGTGGCCTCCGGGCCAAAGAGGAAAAGAACCATTCGGACTGTTATGGACGCAAAGTTCAAAAGCCAGTATCTGTGATGGTATGGGGCTGTGTTAGTGCCAATGGCATGGGTAACTTACACATCTGTGAAGGCGCCATTAATGCTGAAAGGTACATACAGGTTTTGGAGAAAGATATGCTGCCATCCAAGCAACGTCATTTTCATGGACACCCCTGTTTATTTCAGCAAGCCAATGCCAAACCACATTCTGCATGTGTTACAACAGCGTGGCTTTGTAGTAAAAGAGTGCGGGTACCAGACTGGCCTGCCTGCAGTCCAGACCTGTCTCCCATTGAAAATGTGTGGCGCATTATGAAGCGTAAAATATGACAACGGAGACCCCGGACTGTTGAACAGCTGAAGCTGTACATCAAGCAAGAATGGGAAAGAATTCCACCTACAAAGCTTCAACAATTAGTGTCCTCAGTTTCCAAACGTTTATTGAATGTTGTTAATAGAAAAGGTGATGTAACACAGTGGTAAACATGACCCTGTCCCAGCTTTTTTGCAACGTGTTGCAGCCATAAAATTCAAAGTTAATGATTATTTGCTAAAAACAATACATTTTATCAGTTTGAACATTAAATATCTTGTCTTTGTAGTGTATTCAATTAAATATAGGTCGAACATGGTCGTTTAACACAACGTCCCAACTTCATTGGAATTGGGGTTGTATATTTATTTTTATGTGCAAGCCATAGTTTTATTGGAAGAAGTTTATTTATTTGGTCCTGTATATCAACCTGGCTTTTGTAAGGAGGGATTGATATTCTTCCAAGGACACACCCATTCAATTCAGGTGGTAATCCACACATCGAAAAACAAAATTCCTTTTATTATGGGTGATCAAAAATCCCATAATTGTCAAATCTTGTTCAATTTGAACAAAATATGATATGAGTGTTTAAGTCTCAGGAGCTGTATTGTCAATTCCTTCCCAAAAATATTATAATGCATCCCAAATATGGATTGGAAATTGCAACCGTTATGCAGTTTAACCGAGTTCAGATGGAGAGGATGACTACATGGAAGCATGTGGGTATGACTGCACCAGAGGATTCACTTGAAGTAGCAGTGTGGTGCAGCTTCGGTGTCAGGATGAAAACAAGAGGAAATGAGTCACTTATGTCTGTGTGGGGCTACTCACATTCGGTGACAAAAGCCAAGGCACATAATTGCTTTCCTTTTCAACTGCGGGTGGGAGGAATAACCTGCTAAAACAATTTTTAAAAAGCGAAATTGAGATTTTCCCATTTGTGTGTGTGTTGAGCATTAAGCTAAATGGGATATGATTGGTAAGAATCACACAATAATCAACTTTATCTGCCAAAAATTACATGAATTTTATAGCAGTTTGTGCCTTTTCATTTTTTAATTCATGATAATGGTGTTATGATCATAAAGTTTGCAATAATTATAACTCGGCTACGTCAACTTTAAAAATTGTTCAACGCAGAATTTCTGCGTCTGCCTCACAGTTCTGAGGACTGGGGTTCAATCCCCGGCTCTGCCTATGTGGAGTTTACATGTTCTCCCTGTGCTTGCGTGGGTTTTCTCCAGGTACTCTGGTTTCATCCCACGTCCCAAAAAACATGCGTGGTAGGTTGTTTGAAGACTCTAAATTGCCTGTAGGTGTGAATGTGGATGCCAATAGTTGTTTGTGTTTTTGTGCCCTGCAATTGGCTGGCGACCAGTTCAGGGTGTACCCCACCTCTCGGCCACAGATACCTGGGATAGGCTCCATCACGCCCACGACCCTGGTGAGGAGAAGCAGTCCAGAAAATGGATGGATGTTCTTGTAGTAGTTTGAACGCACCATACTTTTTACTTTTACTTGATAATTTATGTTCAGAAGAAACAATACTTTTACTCCATTACAATGATTGACGTGCTACTTTTATTTATCCATTATTGCGTGTGTGATCTGTTTTTAGACTTCATCTTCAACTTCCGCATAGAGTGCCACTGCGCCAATCCATCGTGATCACTAATTTCATTTGACTCCAATTCACCAATCAGATGGCACACGGCAGTCACATGACCGCACACAAAAGCCTTTGCCGGGTGACTCATTTTGGGAACGAAAGCAGCTGCACGGGTGTTTACTTTACACCCTCCAAAAAACAACAGCTTTATGATGCAGATGATTATGATGATGTAGCAGATGTTTCTATTGTTGTTTTGGCAGTGCATATGGCAACATTAGCCATATTTTATGGTCATAAGTAACTGTATAACATTATAACATGCATCTTTTGGGGTACGTGCCATGCTGTAATCTCTCTCTCACACATACACACACACACACACACACACAGGCACACACACAGACACTATCAATAGGTCTGTTCAGCAAAAAGCTTCTTCACTGAGTCATTTAAGTGAATAAAGCAAATACTGTTTCTGTCGGGCCCAATGCATGTGTTGTTGGTTTGGGGCACTTAAAAAGTCAAATGTTGGCAGATGTATCTGGACTCCCATATATTATTAATTTTTATTTTATTTGAAGTTAATGATCTGATTTTTTTACCCACACACCACGGAGACAATATCCATACTCCACACAGATGGGGCCAGGATTTGAACACCAGTCCTCAAAACTGTGAGGGACATGTGCTAACCAGTTGTCCACCGTGCTGTTTTCTCCAGGTACACCAGTTTTCTTCCATATCCCAAAAACATGCGTGGTTGCCCGTAGTGAGTGCGAATGGTCGTTTGCTTCTATGTGTCCTGTGATTGGCTGGCAACCACTTCAGGGTGTACCGCCCCTCTCACCTGAATATAGCTGGGATAGGCTCCAGCACGAGCGTGCTGGAGCGTGAGGAGAAGCGGTATGGAAAATGGATGGATGAAGTTACTCACCAGTTACTCTTTACTTGAGTAGTTTGTTCACTGAGTACTTTCTTACTCTTACTCAAGTAAATATTTGGAGGACTACTTTTTACTTTTACTTGAGTCATATTATTTTAACTTAACAGTACTTGAGTACAATGTTTGGCTACTCTACCTACCTCTGTATATCGCTGGCGTCGGGACGAAACTGCCTATGTCTAAACTTGGTCAATTTTAATATATTTCCAGAAATCGATACTATCGGTCAGTCCGCATGTGGTTATATTGTGTTATGTTATGTTATGTTATGTTATTTATTTATACATAGAAATTACATACCAATATAAAGTGTTAAAAATGTCCTGCTCTCTTTGACGATGCAATGTCTTATCAAACATGCAATTTTTTGGGGGGTTCCTGAAAAGTGATGGTTTTGGAGATGCGAGGATTCCGACAATCGCGGCTATATGCTACACATATGCATATGCTATATGCGGCTATATGGCTATATGCTATGCTATATGTATGGAGCAGATGTGATTGAGCCCTATCAACTCAAGCCAGGTAAGATTGCGTTATGACCAGGAAAGTAACAATTCTGTTCGTCTGTTCCTGTGTCTGTTAAATGTATCACTTTTGAGGTGTTAGAATTAATTATGAATTATATTGGTGTCTGTTTGATTTGTAGCACTCCCATAAAACACCACTGAGCTGTCATCACCTAAAAGAACAAAAGCTCGTCAGACTTTAAAATAAAAAAATAACTCTTGGGAGGTTGGAATCCCTGGCATTGAAGGAATATAAGTAGGTCTTAAGTCCATACAGATTCTTCTTTTATGACTTGAAGTTATGTTTCTTACTTCCTCTTTTCGGAAAAATATGACGATGAGCCATGAAAGTAGATCCGGCAGTAAAAAAATGTTATGTATTTTTTTCCAAGCAATTAAAAAATAGATAATGGTAATGATTGACATTACATAGGTGCATTTGTACAGTTTGTTCCTCCTTAGGCTACTACCATAATTAACAGGCTAATAAGGTGGTTTGCTCATCTTACAGCTTGTGTTAGTTCCAGTGGACTGAGTTTTTTTTTTTACTTTTTAATTTTTTTTGCTGTTTGCTCTATTAATGTGTATAACACGTGGTATGTTTTCAAATAATCCCACTCAGGAAAGAATTTCACATCATGCTTCATCTTCATGTTTAACCTCCATAACTCTTTGCAAAGTGTTTTTCTTCTCTCTTATTGTCTCTACTGAATCTATAAGGCATCTACAATGACTTTCATGTGGGAGCCTGTCAAAGCATTTTGTAAAAGTGTTCTGCATACATTGTACGTAGTAAAACAGCTGTGCTGTGTTTCAAAACTGCAAACGCTGCCTCTGATTTAGACATTGCTGAACAGGTTTCAGTGGGCGGAGACATTTATAGTCATATCCTGAAGTCAGTAAAAGTAAGTGTTTAAACAACAAAGAAAAGTTGTTGTCTGTGTGTGTTGCAAGTTTTCAGAATGTCTCACAGAGTGAAAAGTTAGTCAATGATAAATTCTGCCAGATATCTAAACGTGTCATGGGTGTGTTGCCAGCCAATCGCAGGGCACATATAAACAAACAACCATTCGCACTCACATTCACACCTACGGGCAATTTAGAGTCTTCAATCAACCTACCGTGCATGTTTTTGGGATGTGGGAGGAAACCGGAGTGCCCGCAGAAAACCCACGCAGGCATGGGGAGAACATGCAAACTCCACACAGGCGGGGCTGGGATTTTAACCCCGGTCCTCAGAACTGTGAGGCGGACGCTCTAACCAGTCGTACACCGTGCCGCCACATAAAAAGCAATCAAATAAAAATCAGTAAGTACGGCGGTAACCGACCGTGTGTTCTTGTTCTGCATTCTTATGCTGTCCTGTGAACTGAGGACCACGTAAATGTAAATTAATGACAATTGTGTTATTGTTTAGTATGTTAGACTGTTACAAACTGATTGTGCAGTGTGCCCCACTACAACAACAACAATAAAGGTACTGTATTATGAATCTTTGACCTTGTCAATTCCAACTGGACAACCAACTGGTCTTTAAAGGCTATTTTAGTACACATTGTCTAGTAAATCTCATTCAGTTGTGTCTCCTGTATTGCAAAGCTTTCAAATAAGTAAGGTTTCTTAATACTATAAAGAGGTAAGGATAGATAATTGATGAAGCGTTAATTATTACATTTCTTAAATTACGTAGACAATTGAAGTCAATGTAAAACAATCTCAGTACCAATGTTAGTGCAGTACAAAGCGTTGCATTTTGTTACCAGCAGAGGGCAGTACTAACAACCGACTATTGCTCACTTCAATGGGCAACTGACGTCACCTACATAAGTGAAATTAAACTTAAAAACTACTTTTTGGAATCTTAAAACAAGTCAAAACTGTGTTGCTTTATGTGTAATAAAATCACTTTTTTTCCCCCTTCGTGTTGACACCATCCATGTGGAGGATAGAGGGAAAATGAGCAGGTTATTTTAGTGCAGAGCAACTAAACACCGTGTGTTGGCTTTACACTTGAATTCTAGACACTGATTAACCAGTTTGCAAGCTTTTATGACCTGCTCCAGATGATGATAATGGCAGACCTATGGACAGTGAACTCAAAGACAGTAAACACTTAACCTGAGCTAGAACAAACTTGGGCTAATGTTTCACACAGTCAAAAACAATTCCTCTAAATCCAGTGCATCCACAAAATTTCAGGTTCAAGTTAGGTGAACGCCTGAAGCAGAATATTGGTCTGCTTGGATTTGATTTACAATGTACTGTTTTCTTGTCAAACAAGTGAGTTTGCGGATGTCTTCACATTTGCACAACAGCTCCGCCAAAAGCCTGCGATGGAAAAGCGATGCAACCATTTTTAATTACTGTGACTCACAAAACACGCCTGCACTTCCACATGTGCAAACGCTCCAAACAAAGACAAACAATGAGCAAAAAAACAGTGACTCACTAAATGTTTAACTTGTGTGAAAAGACGGCATCATCCAACAACCCTCTGTCTCCCCCTTTACATCCGGGCCACAACCCGAGGGCTCCTGGCCTTATTGCCCAGACACTATTCCTCCACTGTTGTCCTAATACTAGTCAAACATTATTTTGAATGGCCAAACTCAATAGTGTTCAGCCCAGCAGTGTAAATATTAGGCGAGCACACAGAGAGGCTGGAGTTGCTATGCGTGTATCTGTGTACCAAGTCCGCTCCTTCTGCACAGTACACAGCAGCAACAATATACCAGGGGGAGGCACAAAGAAAAGGGTGCGAGAAACAAAACACAAGGAATTCAGGCTCTTTCTGGCCAGCGGTGCTTCCTTGTTTGACAAAGAATGACATACCATCTATTGGTATTTTTGTTGTTGTTCTTGTTGCTGCCCCTGCCACACATTCTTGTCATTTTGTAGCTTATTTCCCTCATTGTGAGAAATCAGGGTTGCTGCTGCTGTGTAAATTAATCTCTCCAATCAACCCTATGCTAATAAGATTCACATCATAAAAACTAACATTTCTGCTTTAAAATCAATATATTCTGACAATAGTGTCTGGTACATACTGTAAATACTGTATGTAATTACAGCCATAATTGTGTCATAGTGGATGTAAACAAACACTTCTTGCAGAGCAGACCGTATAGGGAGTTTTCAGCACTGCTGAAAAGCATTAATATTGGGGGAAAACAAGTAAAGAATGGTCTACTGTTTGCTGCCACAAAGAGAATATTCCTCGCTAGAGGGGGGACAAAGTACAGTGTTCCCCCACAATTTGCGGAGGATAGGGACCGAGCCCTGCGAATAGCAAAAATCTGTGAATAATTGATGCCCCCCCCCAAGGAGGTATATACGTGCCTATAGATGCCACATCATGGTGGCAAAGCACTTCTTTTGACTAAATAAAGGTCCTCAACTCACTTCAACATAGTTCATTGGCACCAAGATGCCACAAGATGGTGCCAAATTAAAACAGCGAACAGGAATGAAGGAAATCAGAAAAATATTGTAGGTGACTATGCAGAGGAAAACTAAAACATTAGTAAAAAAATGGCAGTGAAACTCTTTTGGGTGCATTCATCCAACCATCTATGTATTTAAAAAAACAAAAACAAAAAAAAAACTTGTCCCGACAGGGTCATGGGGAGTTGGAGCCCATCCCAGCTGACTTGGGGAGAAAGGCAGACTACATACACCCTGGAATTATAAGTAATTTGGTTTCATAGTTTTTGCACAATCCTGGTACGGTACAGACAGGCACAATAATAAAAAAAACACATTTTAAATTGTAAAGTGATTTATTTTTTTGTTGGTACAATATCAATGAGTATGATCAAATAGAAGGGAATTGAGTAGGTCATATGAAAGGATTTGGAGGGCCACAGTTCAAGTCCCACTGTGGAAAACAACTGTGGCCAGAAAAATAATAAAAATAAGACCACTAGTTGCTGGAGCGCTTGACTGCTTCCTGTCTACTGTTGAGGTGCTTTTGCATACCTCCCTTGCATGTGTGTAACCTGATTCTCTTACAAAACTATACTGGAGAGAGATTGTATTTCCCCATGGAGGATTATAATGAGTAAAATAAAGTAAAAATGTTCGGTTATATAAACCCTAGCTAAAAGTACTATAGTCGTCCTAACTCTCTTATACATCTCTGTTACATGCTTTCCCATTAGGCTATAGCAGAAGCAGCCATGTGTAATCTGTAGCCCGTCTTCCCACTCTCAACTGACACGCTGCATTCCATTTGCTGTTCTAATGCAACCTATCAGTGCAATGATGTTAAAAACAAAATTGGAGGCTGACCTAGAATGCTGTGTTCTCTCTGTCTCCCACCTTTGTACAGTATGTATGAGTGAGGCTGGCAAGTGTCATTCTATGTGGTCCACAGTTCCAAAGAGAATGCCAGATGCCAGTGGAGTCAATGTAATGCTGCATAGGCCTATGGTCTAGAGCTGACGCTAAGAGATAATTACAGCTCAAAGGGATGGCGCTGGAATTGTCTTCATCCACCGGTGCCAGCCACCTAGCTGTCCATCATATACTGCATGTGCTTGATGACTGACATTCTCTGAGGACAACAAAAGCCTATTAGCGCTGCATGTGGAAAGCTGATGTACAAACACACAATTTCACACAGCGTGTGATGCGCTGTCAAAATAACCCTTGTTTTTCTTCACTTCCCTGCCCATTATCATCCTTCATCCCCTCCTCTTCCTCCTGTGGGTTCTAATCTCACTTCACTTTTGCTGGCTCTGACATAAGAGCCCGAGACTGAGAGAACAGAGTGAAGCTTGAGTGACGGGCGGAAGCTTACTGTGTGGGAGGCGGACTGAGTCTATTTTATACCACACCTCTCCGATTTGAGCCCTCGGAAAAGCAATGTATCCACCCAGTGCTGCAGAGTTGGCTGCCGGCGCCCAGGGCAAATAAAGTGTCCGCCAAACCCTCCAATGTTGAGTCATTATGGCCATTTAGTGTTCATAGTTTCTTGCTTCTGGGCAAGAAAAGTATGTATTTAAATATATATTCAAATACACACTAGGGCTGCCACGATTAGTCAATTAGTCACAAGCACGTCACCGATCAAAATCGTCAACGATTAATTTATTTGTCGACGTCGTCGTTTATTTTTATTTTTAAGCTTTGTTTTTCTCTCAAAAGCGCTATAATCCTCCCAATGCTCACGGCACTGCCCTGCCTGCTTGCGGTGTGACGCATATGCGTAATAGTGGTCTTCCAGGTCAGCCGTGCCGTACCTGGAAAACTACGGTGACCTGCGTAGCGGCAGCGCTTGCAAGCTTTAGCATTTAAGCATTTGTGCTATAAGGTTCTGCTATTTACCCACACCGGAAGGAAGTGCTTTGACCTAATTTGTCTAATGCAGAAGTTGGTTGCGCATATAACGGATTTCCCACTGTCTTTATACTACGGGACGGACGAGTACCGATACCAGGTATCGTTATCGGGCTGATACCGACCTTTTTTCAACGTATCGGGTACTCAAGAAGGCTGCCGACACCAGTGTTGGAAAAGTTAATTTTCTACGCGAACTAGTTCAAAATTAAATTTACTGTTCCAAAAATGAACTAGCTCAGTTCATAATTCATAATTAAACAATTTTAACTAAGTTCACCATTCCAAAAATGAAAAAAATGAAATTTTTTTTGTCAGTGTTTTGCTAACTGGCTATGTCCAATAAAATGTTCCAATTGTTGCCACCCATTCAGTCCATAAGAGTACCCAGCTGCAGCTTTCACCTACAATCTCAAAAACATGAGGAAAAATGTGTTGCTTGAATGGTCTTTTTTTAAAATGAGGAATTAAAACAAAAACAGGACTTTTGTCCTCTATGTGCGAACAATAACACACAACACTGTGTGACAGGAACGATGGTGAAAAGACATTGATAACTTTGCATTCCTAGCAACTCTGGCTTACTGCATTAACAAAATATTTTATTTGATCTATTCTTACATTACAAAACAAAATAAATTCCATATCAAGACATTGTGATCGTACAGTTTTAACTAAAGCATTCTGATACAAATAATAATTTCATACATTTTTACAATTATGTGCTGTATTACAAAAGAACAAACAAAGAATACATTCAGTCCCATTTAAAGTGTCCCTGAATGCAACTCGCGTTCTCACGCAGCTGCCATGAACGGGGACCGTGGCCGCACTGAATAAATTAATCTTTATCCTCCAACATATGAAGGCTCGTAAATAGTGTATTCAGACGGGTTTGTCCGAGAGGTCCCTAAAAAAACCTAGTTACTCTTAAATGAAAATGAACTTTTGTTCGAAAACCGTTGTTTGACGTCAGAATGAATGCATTCTCAATTACGTCCATCTGGCAGAAATGAACTTAAATTCAGTTCACGTTTAGCACAAAATATGAACTTGTTGCCAGCCAATCACAGGGCACATACAAACAATCATTCACACTCACATTCACACCTATGGGCAATTTAGAGTCTTCAATTAACCTACCGTGCATGTTTTTTGGGATGTGGGAGGAAACTGGAGGACCTGGAGAAAACCCCACGCAGGCACGGGGAGAACATGCAAACTCCACACAGGCGGCCCGGATTTGAACCTCGGTCCTCAGAACTATGAGGCAGATGTGCTAACCAGTCGTTCACCATGCCGCCATATTCCGCCTCCTGCCCGATGATAGCTGGGATAGGCTCCTGCACGCCCGCGACCCTAGTGAGGAGAAACGGCTGAGAAAATGGATGGATGGTGGGTGTTAGAAACCTATTTTTCATTTTATCGATGAGTGCACTTCACGTCTCTCACCCTTTCTCCAACCTCCCTTTTGTCTCAAGAACAAGGTAACTGTGTGAATAAGTCTTTCTTCCCACTTTCCTCATTCCCCTCCATTTATTTCAGTTTAATTAGACATTGTTTTCACATATGTGTCTCAGAGACGGGCAGAGACACGGCGTGCACCTGTAACCTCTCTTGGCTGTCTCTCTCTCTCTTTGCAAAGATGATATTAAAACTGCAAAAGACAAGATTTTTTCCTGATTTACTTTCCAAAACAACATGAATACTAAATTCTATTCATCATATATCAATCTGCCTGAGGATGAAAAAGCTGAATGTACGTTCAAATGAATGGAGCCGACGAACTTCCTTTTAAATATCCACACTTTCACTTGAATTCTTGCCAACCTCCTCTCTCTTTAGCAACCTGCTTTTTCCTTAACTATTAATCTATCTTTTTGTGGTCAAAGCAATGTGATGAAGTACAATATATTGTATGCTCAGCATCAAACACCTATGCAGGCTTGCTGTTCAGGGTGTCCATATATACAATAGCTCAATGTGCGGGGTGCGTCGGCAACTCTTATTTTTATGCGATTGTCAGGTACCGTCGGGTACGACCACGTTGCGCAGTGTTCACCAGGCTTTAGGGTTCTTCTTTTCCTTTCAGCTTGTCGTGTTAGGGGTCGCCACAACGTGAAATCCATTTCCATGTAAGCCTATCTCCTGCATCCTCCTCTCTAACACCAACTGCCCTCATGTCTTCCCTCACTACATCCATCAACCTTCTCTTTGGTCTTCCTCGAGCTCTCCTGCCTGGCAGCTCCATCCTCATCACCCTTCAACAGATATACTCACTCTCTCTCCTCTGGATGTGTCCAAACCATCGAAATCTGCGCTCTCTAACTTTGTCTCCAAAACATCTAACCTTGGCTGTCCCTCTGATGGGCTCATTTCTAATCCTGTCTCACCTGCTCACTCCTAGACAGAACCTCAACATCTTCATTGCCGCCACCTCCACATATGGATTTTATTCTTCTCTTGGCAGTGAATGGGATCTTGTGTGGTTGTCATTCTCCTTGAAACCAGTCATTACTTCTGCTCGAAGAACAACCTGTGTAGTTTAGAAATATAACTTACGATAAAAATACATTGTTGAAATTGCTGTCGTGGGATGTGGAGAAAAAACTTTCAATTACCTTTTTTTGTCTGCACTGCGTACTGGAATGGGAGTCGAACGTCTGTTGGATGCAGAACCTGTAAGTTTTAGAAAATACATATGATTACTAGAGAATACTTTTTATTGATGATGTGTTTTGGAAGGGTAAAAAAAAACATTACTTTTCTTCATCGCAATCGTAAAAGACGTTCGAATCGCGGGTGTTGAATTCCTGCAAAATGGACGAAATGGAAAATTCACATCAGTACTGGCAACAGATGTTACATTGTAATGTGGACTAGTGGGACTAAATTATGTTTTTATGTAACAAGGATTGAATGAGCGTGTTTTTGTTTGCTAAATGTAGCTAACACGAGCTGCAAACGACTAACCTTCATCGGACTTCGTCGGTCTTCATCGGAGGAAGCTCAGCTGGCTATCCAAAAGGGAGTTCACTCATCTGACGATTTCGGATCCCATTTATCCAAATCCATGGTCGGTAGACGATCAGCCAGCAAGCGGCCGAGAGCATCTCACCGTATGTATGGGCCGGCATTTTGCGTGATCGCTTTGGGCTCAGAGTGCCATCCTTTATTCCCCGCATGATCTAAGGCGTCATTCCTGTCGGTCGCAGGAATATTTTTCTTGCCTTGGTGCAATACATTTCTAGTACCGAAAGCTTTTTTTTTTAAAGATTTCTTTCATTTTGTCTTCTTTCTTTTCTGCCATTATGTTTGTCTCTTCTCATTGTCTGTTGCACCCTGCCGGCCCGCCCCCTCCTACTTCTTCTTCCTCTTCTTCAATCTGAGGAAGGGACGTTCACCTCAAGGCATTGATGCCCTCTACAGGACAGGGTGGCATTCCTCATTGCAGTTATCCAGAGGCTTGACGATCACACATAAACTGCACAAGACCCTACCCCACCCATCCCCGTAAAAAAAGGCCATTGACGTCTTTAGACTCCTTTGCAGCGTCATTGGATTGACAGGTGAAGGTGTCACATCACAGTCCAGCAGCTCGACGACAAGCTTTATTTGATCTCCGGCCTAATCATGGAAGTTTTACCTCGACCAGAATAAAAGAACCGAGCAATAGAGGTCTGTACGGCCGGCAGGTTATACCCGGGCCGTGACTTTTCTTTGTTCTCGTCTCCTAACCTCTCCAACATAACACAATAACATTCATACAATAAAGAAAAATAAAGGCTAATAAATAATAGCGATATTAAAATATACTGTATGGAATCTGATTTAGGCGGCACGGTGGCCGACAGGGTTAGAGCGTCAGCCTCACAGTTCTGAGGACCCGGGTTCAAACATACTATCGTTTATTGTGATAGTTTTTGGTAAAATATATCATCCAAAAAATTTTGCTACCATGGCAGACTGTAACATAATGCAGACCCTTTCCAAAAAATTTTAATATCATGGAAAAGTTTATTTATTTCCATAATTCCTTTCAAAAATTAAACTTTCATAGATTTTAGATTCAGGGCCCACAATTTAAACAATTTCAAGTATTTATTTATTATTATTATTATTATTTTTACATAATCTGGGCTGCCAATTTATAAAACCCACAAAATCAGGAATTCCAAAAAATTGAATAATAATAAATACATAAAATAAATATAAAATCGATGACGACTCGACTGTCAAAATATCACAATAATCTTTTGTGATAGCCCTCATACACACATAATGCAAACATAATTATAATATAATGGCAAGAAGAAGAAGGAAACAAAAACAGGCCCCACTAATGTTTTTGCACCTACCAACCCCAGAAATATTGTTTTCACCCATGTTAGTTGTTTGGATAGTCAGTTATTATTATTGTTATTATTAAATTATTCCAATTTTATTTTCGCTCATCCCCATTTGCCCTCAAAGGAACTTCTAGATCATGTTCACAAAACAAAGGAACTCGACCAAGTTGTTTAGAGTCTACACTCTTTCACCTGTCCGAACATGGCAAGGTAAATACTGTAAAAGAACAAAAAACAACAAATCTCCTTGTGGTTTTGATGTAAATGGATGTTAATTTTCTCCTGTTAGCGTGCTGGAAAGTTCACTCTTTCCCAGAAAGGTGTCTTTCATATATTGAGTTATTCTTCTTGGGAGTCTACTCTTTTGATTCTGTTTTCATTGCATTGTATTGCATTGTAAAATTGAATTTTAGGCCCTTATTTCCTTTGCAAATTAAGCCAAATCAAGAAAATGGCAGTGTGTGCCTGTCATCTGTTTTCAATTTCTCTGCAATTAGCCTCGTGTTTTGATAGATTTTTTTTTCATTAAAAAAAAGTCTGTTTTGAGGGGTTTATCTGGATTTATTGCAAGCGTTATCTAGACCTGACCAGCTATAAACATTATCAGGTTTCATTTCTGTGATACTAAAGGATTATATGTCTATTCTTGTTGCTCACAGAATTAGAATATATCTGTAGGAAACAATATGGGGCTGAGTTATTTGAATCTTTGTGTAGCACATTGTCCTCAGTTCTATGAGTCAAATGTGTTTAAAAATAAACATGATCATCCAAAGACCTTTACTGTATTAAAAGTTGTTTTTTTTCTAAACAATGATGCTGAAATGTGTCATGTCATGTCCTCATAGTTGTACAAACCCCAATTCCAATGAAGTTGGGATGTTGTGTATAATGGAAACAAAAACAGAATATTATGATTTGCAAATCCTTTCAAACCTATATTCAATTGAATACACTACAGAGACGAGATATTGAATGTTCCAACTGATGAACTTTTTTTGGGGGCAAATATTCACTCATTTTGAATTTGATGCCTGCAACACATTACAAATATATATATATATATATAATGACTATTATATAGTAATTTCATACCATTTCACAATATATTAAATATAATTTATATATATATATGTGTGATGGGGCATTTTTTACCACTGTATTTCATCATCTTTCTTTTGAACAACACTCAATAAGAATTTGGGAACTGAGGACACTAATTGTTGAAGCTTTGTAGGGAGAATTCTTTCACATTCTTGCTTAATCTACAATTTACACTTTCTTAACAATCCAGGATCTCCGTTGACATATTTTGCGTTTGCCACACATTTTCAATGGAAGACAGGTCTGGGCTGCTGGTAGGGCAATCTAGTACTCATACTCATGTCATGGGCATGGGTAACTTGCACCCCCATATCATCACAGATGCTGGCTTCTGAACTTTGTGCTGATAACAATGCAGATGGTCCTTTTCCTCTTTAGCTGAGAGGACACGACGTCCATGATTTCCAAAAACAATTTGAAACGTAGACTAGTCAGACCACAGCACACTTTTCCACTATCTGTCAGATGAGCGTGGCCCCAGCGAAGCCGGCAGCGTTTCTGGGTGTTGTTGATATAGGGGTGTTTATTTGATTACGGGGCTTTTTGTGTCCTTGATGTAAAATTTAAAGAAAAAATATATTTAAATAGATTTTTTCAATAACCAGCAGTGGGCATGCCTAATTATAAGTGTTGTCTAAAAATTCAATTTAATATTAGTATATTTTGAGCGGTTTTATGGTGGTATTTTACAATTTTCACCCTGTCCCTCGCACCGGGTTTGGATATATGGCGCTCTATCGTTCTACTAAAATATGCTAAAATGGTGTAACTTTTACCATAAATTCCTTAAAATATATAAGAATTAATGATTTCTCATCATATATACAAAACATTTCAAATTCTGTCTTTTATTTTTACTAAAATATGTCTGTCCCTTAAAGTTGCTGTCATTACCGCCACATTGACCATTCTCAGATCAATCAAGTTTATTCAAATCTGATTCTTTAATTCCCTGTGTCATTTTGTCTTGTCACTAAAGCACATGCTAGGGCAGAGAGAAGTCAGACATTTTGATAACTGGAAGAGTAAGCTTTTTCCTCATTTGTACCCTTAAATCACATAATATTTATATTGCATGTCATTACCAAATGACTTCTCGTGTTAATATGTTTAAAGATTTTCCTGTAAAAACTTGATAATCATATAAAAATGTTGTACAGTACTAGCTAGCTAAAAGAAAATTTTTATCTAACTCTACCAGCATAGCACAGTTAGCTAAAAACTTTTAAATGTTATTACCATCATAAGATTAATACATTTTCAATCAATATGCCATTGTGGCGGTAATGACATTTCTCGAGGGTATCTTACAAAAAGACCAAATAATAATAAAAAAATCTTAAATCGATATATATGGAGATGAACAGATTCTGACTCACAGAAAGAAAACAGTAAGGTAAGGTAGGTATATATAGATTTTGTGACATTTTATTTTTGAGAAAAACGAAAATCAAAAGTGCCTGAAATCAAATAAACACCCACATGGCTTTTGCTTTGCTCGGTAGTGTTTTAACTTGCAAACTGTGTTAAGTTTTTTGAATTGTTCCTGAGCTCACGTGTCAATAACCTTTACACATTGATGTTGATTTTTGATGCGGTACCGTCTAAGCGATCGAAGGTCACAGGCATTCAATGTTGGTTTTCGGCCTTGCCGCTTACGTGCAGAGATTTCTCCAGATTCTTGGAATCTTTTGATATGATGGACCGTAGATGATGAAATCCCTAAATTCGTTGCAATTGTATGTTGAGAAACATTGTTCTTACACTGCTGGACTATTTGCTCATGCAGTTGTTCACAAAGTGGTGAACCTCACCCCATCCTTGCTGATGAACAACTGAGCCTTTCAGGGATGCTCCTTTTATACCCAATCATGACACTTACCCGTTTCCACTTAACCTGTTCACCTGTGGAATGTTCTAAACAGATGTTTTTTTTTAGCGTTAGCATTTTTAGCATCACACAACAATTAGCATAAATCACTCATACCAACATTGGAGTATACAGCTTTGAAAAAGGAGTATAACGTAATGGCATAATAATGTAATGTGCAATGTAATGTGTAATGTAATGAAAAATGTAATGCCAGGTTCTACGACATTACTACTACGTCAATTACGTAGTGTTTAAAGCGAAGCAAAGCAAATAAAATGTGTTTATATGTAATGCATAGGTAACTCAATGTGCTTTACATGATTAAAATCAGTTAAAAACAGCTTATAAACATATAAAACAAAGAGAAAAATAAAAATACAATAAAAAGAGCTCACAGGGCAGGAAAGATCATTTAAAAGAGGAAATGCTCTAAAAAGCATGAGGAAAAAAAGAGTTTTTAACCTGAACTTAAAAAAATACTTATTTTTAAAATGTATTTTTACATGTTGTGCAATTGTTGTATCATATTTATGCTTTTATGTTATTCTTAAAAAAGGAATCAAGCTGTCATTGGTGCAACACAACGGTCTAGTGGGTAGCACGTCTGTCTCACAGTCGAGAGGTTCGTGTCTCAGCTCAGGCCCTCCTGTATGGAGTTTGCGTGTTCTTCCCATTTGGGTTTTCTTTGGGTTCTCAGGCTTTTACACCCACATTCCAAAAACATGCATGGAAGGTTAATTGAAGACTTTCAATTGTCAGAAGTGTAAATGGTTGTTTGATTATATGTGGCCTGCAATTGGCTGGCAACAACTCCAGGGTTTACCCCAGGTATTGAAACTGAAACAACAGACAAGCATTTTTACTTGCATTCAGTGCTCTTAAACCAGCACAGAGCTATTAAAAAAAACAAAAACAAAAAAAAAACACTTTAGCTGTCAACTTAAGGAAATGTTCTTGCCTAGTTGCCTTGATCTCTCTAACCGGAGACAATATGTTCTCTTGCTGAGAGAATAGTTTGAGTCTTACAGTAGTTCTTTTATCCTCCAGATGACAGCTTTTTAACAGAACTGACCACCCATTGTCCTACAAATCATAGCACTAATATGAAGCCCATTTTTTACGTGACAATACTGAATAAGCCACTGAAATGATTCCGTCTTAATCTAAGTGTTTGAAGCATTTAAAATGTCACCATTTTACCATTTTGTGTATCAACCTTTTCACGATACTAAAAGTACTGTAGTTCAAAAGTTATTCTTTACTAGCTTTAAGCCTCCTTACAAAGTTGCCCTGGAAAGTGTGGACATATTTCCACAAACATGGTGGACAGAGTGAAATGAAATGAAAGCCACAATATCAAAACAAACTTTCAGCGTTAAATTGAAAGACTGAATGGAATAATGAAAGATAGCCGGCCGGCATCCAGTTCTCTGTGGATTATTCATAATCCCTCCTCGAAAAACCCGAGTTTGTTTGGACGCGAAAGATGACAGGAAGAAATTGATTTGTCAATGTAAAATGATCTCTTTCCTAAGTGAGACACAAATTCTGTCTGTGGGTGGGCCTATTGAAGCGAGACCAAGGTTCAGTCAAGAATTAATTTGAGGGTAACAGTACTAGTGAGTGTGGTCAGAGAGAGCTTCTCTGTTTGTATGGCTGATTGGAACATTGTGAACATATAGTACTGTAAACCTATGTGGACATCAGCTTGACCGTATTTGAACGTTATCAATTTAGCACCATTACGTCATCAACATTATTAGTAGAAACATCCATCTCAACGGATTAAGTGGCATTTTTTCTATAAAATATAACTTAAGGTCTTACATCACATAGGAGATTTGGTTTTTGAAGAATTCCATCACTGATTTTGGTGCCCCCCAAAACTACAACATTTTAATGAGCATTTCTTTCTCAAAATATATATTTTTGGGCAAGTAACACATGAAATTAAAGTCTGATCATCAGTAAATTACTTTTCTCCCGAGTTTTGTGTAGGCAGGATGGTGATAGATGCATCAGCTACTGTGTATACATAGAGATACATCACTGGCAGTGTCTAACTCTGGACACATGTGACAATAAACTGCTTGATGCTGACATTATCTGGAAACCAGTGACACACATGGTGTAAATGTCTTTCTGTATTTTTAAATGGAGCATGTTCCATTCAATTCTCTGTCAACAAGTGTGTGGGCAGCGTTTAGCTCAGCCCTACACAAACAACCTATACCCTACTACTGCAATACTCCAGCTAAAAGGTGCTGAAAAAAGTGTGACGCACCAGTCTGATATTTTCTGGGCAATGGAAAGGCGGAAAAATTTATGTCAAACTGAACCGAACTGAACCATATTGTTTAGTGGAAACAAGACTCCCTCTTCTCTGGGACCCTGACCAGGATAAGTGGGAAAGAAAATAGATGGATGGTGAACCTGTCACTCTTTCACTCTGTCTAACCCTATTGTATATGTTTCTGGGCTTTAGCTCTCCTTCCTCAAGCTCATCACAGTTTGTCACATCATTTTGGGGTCAGTGAGTTCAGAGGCTCAACGCAGGAACCCACCTACGGTTCTTAAAACAGATGTGACAGACGTATTACAGTGAGCGATATGGATTGCTCCACTCCCCTCCATCACTGGAGTCACACTATGGCACTATGATGCCTTCCCAGAAGCACCAGGGCACTGGCACGGATGGCCTGAACTCCAAAGTTCGACAGCCCTCCACCCTCAATCAGGCCGAGGTCTCCCGAGCTGCTTTGTTATGCTTTTCTTGTTTTAATTTGTATTCTTCTATCCTTGGATTATATAGTTCTCATTATAGTTTTAATTTTCACTGTTAGAAATCCCACAATAGTGACAGGAATGACCTCCAAGTGTAAACATGGATTACAATGCAGGTCCTTTGGGACTTTCCCCCAATGTCACTACTCTTCGTAAAGGATCAAAGCATTTCTTTCTCCTTCAATACCCTGGTCCATGTTTGAATTGTAAATTTGTTGGCATGAGGTGAAGCTGGAGCTGCTGTTCCAGAATTATCTATTCTGTTGGAAGGGCTGCCAGGATGAGAGAGTCTTCCTCTGAGGGCTGCAGCACTGCAACTGCTGTCTGCTGCGATCCATCCTGATCAATTTCGCTCTGATGGTGATTCAGCTGCCTCACTGGCCCAGGGGCAAAAGGAACAAGGTGAAAAGAGATGCAATATTCTTGACGGCTTTTATTGGAGATCAAAGTATGTAGGATTACATGGCACAACTTCTCATTTGCCAACTTTTTCCAACCTTTAATGTGCTCCCTGAACTCAGCCTCATGCAATACGCATCAGCGTCTGCTTCACTCTGCAGTCATAGTATATGCATGAGCAACTTGACCATAAAATAATGTTCATTCAGCTTTTACAAACCTCATTTTTATTAATCACTCAGTTCAATGTTGCAACTAACCTCTATTAGTATCCCTCGGGTATGCTCGGGTGAAAGGGCAACCTTGTTACGTTGTTGTTTCAATGCTGCTGACCCCTGCAGATGAAGCAGAATGAATTGCCAAAGACAGACTTGCTTTGAGGAGTGAATAAGGGCTGTGGAAAGTAAACTTGCATGAAACTGCCTGCCGTCATGGATAACCAAGGCAGTGCTTTTTATTACTGGCATTTCATTTCAGGATATTTATGGTAAAAGGACGAGTTGATGAGACACATGCAATGCGTTTGCCCCCGAGATTGTGGGCTGTGTGTGAAAGAGAGCGAGTAAATGGTGTGAAAAGAAAGTGAATTGTGGCGGGAAATGGCTTCCGCGATATGCTATTTTATTGTCTATTTCACAGTTGTATGAGTTTGCTGACTGGATTGTTTGAAGCCATTTGTAACAGGGAGCATGTTTTGGTCAAAGAATGTTATAATCTGTAAAATCTTTTGAGTGCTATGTGTGTTCAAGATGATTACAGATAGGTGCTCCACATCCTGATATCATGCACGATCGTGTCAACACAATATACCACTACATCATGTCAATGTAACTACATTCTGTTTTGTTTCAAGATAAATAGCACAACAGATTTTTGGGAAATGAGTTATACACATTATATTGAACCAGATCACACACATGCTGGCATGCAAGGAAAGATTCAGAGTGAAAGAGGTCGCAAAGAGTGCTGCATCACCTGAGCTGGGTGGTGGGGCGATGCCTTGCTCAAGGATACCTTGACAGAAGCCACCAAGCGAACTAACGTCTCTTCAACAACTCATTGCCATTTTTACATTTTTGTCTGAAGCAGGACTCGAACCAGTGCCCTGGGACTCCAAAGCCCATATATTTGAAATTACATCTTGAAATTACATAAACGTGACTGAGATGTGATATATTATTGATTGATTACCAGAAACTCATTGTAATTAATGTTGGTAATGTTTAAGTTTGTTATGGCATCCGTGTCTGAATGCTAACCACAATCCTGGAAAATGTATACATTTTATAAAAATCCATAAATATAAACACACAGACTAAAATGTTGGTTAAATCCCATTAATGTAATTATATTCAGTGATACGGCATGAATCTTGTTGTCATTCATGGGTGAAGAGATAGCCGAATAAACAGTTTAAAGTAGACCATGATTTATGTTTACTGCTCCTTCCAGCATACACATCACCAACATACAGTATCTTATGATGCACGTAAAGTATCTATAGCGTCCAGATTAGGCTTTACACGATCAGGATTTTTGGGGCCGATCACCGATCAGCAAGTTTCACAAAACGATAACCGATCACAAGATGGAGGAATGTGTCTATTTAAATGACCTCTTCATTTACTGTATATACTTGTGTACTTAATTGCTCAAAAAATGATATTTACAATAAATAATGTCTCTTTGTTCATCTATTTATGTCAGTGAGGCATAGTGACAGACAGAACAAAGAGATGACAGGAAGTAAATACAGTAATTAAGTGTATTCACTTGTGACATTTTTGTTTGTGTTCCGTGAGATTTTTCAATTGTAAAATATCTTCCTTGGCTCCATAAAGGTTGGAAATCACTGCAATAGTCAGATCGTGTATTCTAATCAGTCAGGTCAAACCGACATTAAATGACAGAAATAATGGGTGCTAACTTACTGTGATTAAATTACTTTATTTTTAATTAAATTACTTCACCCACACCGAAACTTTAGAGCATGATTCGACAGAACGGCGGCATGTTTACGTCCAACCGTTCATGCTACCACTAGCTTGCTAGGCTACATAACATTTTGTTGCCTGCTTGTGAGCCGTATCCTGTTAAAAGTACGGGAACATACCTCAAGCAAGCCTTAAACGAACGTCCTCTCCTGTCCTGAGCCCCGGTGAGCATCAACACACGTTTTTCCCCATTTTGTCCTTATAATACAGTTGAGCCGGCTCGTTCCACTTGTTGTCGTCGCCACAGTAACGAGTGTATCCGGTCGCATTTGAGTTGAAAAGATAAAGCCCAATGATCGTAAAAAATGGGATGTGGTGGTATCAGAATACAAGATTTTATTGCAGCAGTCTGAATCAATCGTGCAATCGTGAAAGAGCAACTTTGTTTTGTAGTCTGATACGGGCATTACGTGTTGTCTGTCTCACACATGTTGTCTGTTCCACACCGCCGACATGTTCTTAAATTATTATTTTTTTAAATAACTTTATTGGCCATCAGATATTTACAGCATTACCTCAAAAGACACGCGACAAGGCTAAAAATAAACTACCTTTTGGATTCAAATATACTGTGCACGCGGCAACGCATAGTAAATGTCTTTTGCGGCGTCATTGATCGGCTCTGCGTTTCCAAACACCGCTTTGTTCAAGTTGGTATTATACCTTATATTGCGATCATATACCGTTCTACACTCACATCAACACAATTCCAACCCAAAATTATGTTAAATCGTTATTTTAATATGCTAAAAAAAAAAAAACAACAGATTCTAATTTATTACACTGTCATTTGATTAAAATGGTATCCACATGGCGTCGGGTGCTAGCCTTTCCCATCGAAGTCTGCTGCGGTCATATGATGCCACCGACTGTATAAAAAGCAAACGCCAGTGTTTTCAAAGGTGAGTGATGCAGTCAATAAAACAAGCTGACTAAACCCATGTATATAGGCAGAAATAAATCTGTACTTCCTTCCTTCTGCAATGACGCATTACAGCAATCAATTTTAACAAAACAAGCCTACACAAATGTATCTAAAAATCATATATGTCATCAGATAACAAGCCTAAAATTACTACCGAGTCTATTTTGGGGGCATTTTTTTCTTCAGACATCGTTAAGTCCAGAACTATGGAATAAGTGCCAATGTTCATAGTATTAGAGAGGTCCTTGAAGTGTTTGAAAAACATTGGGAGGCCAATTCAGCATGGGTGTATTTTTTTATACACGCCAGTGGGTAAATGCTGTGGAGGTCTTGAAGCAGGAAGAAACACAGTTTACAGGTACAATAGTTGCGACGAGAGCAAAACAAGCATGTTCTCCTCTTTTGTTCAGTAGGGTGCAATTAATCGTGTGTAGGCACGATACCGGTGTGTGTGAGTGTGTACATGGGTTTCCAATCAGAGGATGCTAAGGACGGCTCAGTGCCATAACGCTTGAAGGCAGCCATCTGTCAGCTGATGCTTGCTTGCCCACGGTGAGCCGAATGCTCTGTGGTGGGTCCAGGCTGCTCCACCACAAGGTACAAAGGTGGGAGGGCGGCTATCCCAAAAAAGCATGCATCATTTTTTTTTCCTGCTACATATCTGTGTAACAGCTCACCTCTTTCTTTAGCACAAAGTTTAAGTTTATCATTAACGTGTGCTCACTCTGGTTCTTCTGTGTTGCAGTAAGTGATTTGGACCATTGTTCAGCTGAGGAGCTTGTAAGCATTTCCAAGTAGAACTTTAATTTTCCCAAATGTGTTTGGATTTTCAGTTTTTCAATGTTTGGATAGCTCCTGTTAAGTAATTATCTTCTAACTTTGCAAAATTGGTTCAAGGAACTGATTTTCTTTAAATTGTATTTGTTATTCTTGAAATGTCATGCCTTGCAATGAGAAGAGAGTCTTAATGTCAAGATGCCAAAACTCATCAAGCATCTATACAAAATATAATCTGTATCTTTTTTTCAGTTCGTATGTATGAAAGGGCTGTGATTGGCTGGCAACCAGTCCAGGATGTGTCCGGCCTCTTGCACATAGACAGAAACCCTAATGAGGAGAAGTAGTATAAAAAATGCATCAAATTTATTAGGGCCGCTCTGGGAAACATAGTATACTAGTAGGCTACAAGAACGAAGTAAGAATTTGAAACAATTGTTAATAATAATAGAAAGTAACTAAATATAAGTCAAATGTTCTGAATACAACAATAATATTCTAAAGATTCACTTGTCATGTTATGACTCTTGATGCCTGAATATGTAAGGGTATACATTTGACGTGAACTGATGGACCACATGCACAGCCCCTCTTGGTGGAAAGGGTCCTTCGCCTCCAGTGTCATCTAGATGACAACATAGTGCATCAGTAGTTGCGCCAAACTGATAAATGCGCCTCGCTGTGTGTGAGCCATGCCAGGCACGATTCTTCAAGCTTCTCACTTGGCCCAGGGCCCGGGTGCTAATCTGATCAGAGCCATGCTAATGGGAGAAGGCAGCCCTTCTGAGCAGGCAGCAAGCCAGGCCAAGAGGCCTGCATTCAATAGTAGAGGTGACAGGCAGAGCTACACTTCAAACTAATTATTGAACAGGACCCAGAACGCTGCTTTATCGCGGACTCATTTGGCTTGGTCTTCTCATTAAGAGCATGAAGCAGATGCACAAATCTGCTGCCTGCCACAGCTTTATTATTGTTTGTCTTAAAAGGAAGAATGATTCCGTGGCTTTGAGCCATCATGGATATGGATCATGAACATACACTAATTTATAGGTCACTTTTTTCCGAGCTCTTCTTGGTATGTTTGTGCATGTTCCTTATTTGGGACATAGTCCACTCCAACATCAGACTGTGATTATCTGTACCGGTGGAAGGACTTGTGTTGTGAGTCTCAGGGTGGCCTCACATGTCAACATTGCTTTCCAATGGTGATGCTTTGTTACTCAGAATCAGTTTCATATTTGGCCACTCATTTGTTGCTTTGCTTGCTCAGACATCACTTTTATGCATCATCTACAAATATCTGATTCTGTCTTGAGGTCAGAGTTCAGGACGTTTGATCTGAAAAAGGCCCAAGTAATATTATTACAAATCATAATAGCAAATACTCCCACCTCTGCTGAGGACAAATCTATTGATGTGACTCCCGAGAAGTTTGGAAACATGTCAAAACTGACCAGAACACAGCTAAGAAGAAAAAGAGTGAAAATGGGAGAAAGAGAGGTCAAGTTGTTGCTACTTTTGGTTTGTCCTATTAGGAGTCGCAACAGCAAGTTACTCGCATGATTTGTTTGGCAGTAACGATACAGTCAAGAAAGTTCTCTTTTAACTGACTGGTTAGAGCGTCTGCCTCACAGTTCTGAGGTCCGGGGTTCAATCCCCGACCCCGCCTGTGTTTGCATGAGTTTGCATGTTCTCCCTGTGCCTGCGTGGGTTTTCTTCGGTTTCCTCCCCCATCCCAAAAACATGCATGGTAGGTTAATTGAATACTCTAAATTGCCCGTAGGTATGAATGTGAGTGTGTATGGTTGTTTGTTTCTATGTGCCCTGCGATTACCTGGCAAGCAGGGTGTACCACGCCTCCTGCCCGATGATAGCTGGGATTGGCTCCAGCACTCCCGCGACCCTAGTGAGGAGAAGCGGCTCAGAAAATGGATGGATGGATGGATGTTAAAAACTATTGCTACTTGACTTTTTTGTAAGCTTATGTAAATCGTTGATGGAGGGGGGCGACATATATAAAATCTCGCCTACGGCACCACATTGGCTAGGGCTGGCCGTGGTTGTCTGCCTTTCTATGCACCCTGTGATTCACTGGTGACCAGACCAGTTTAGGATACTGTATAAGGTACTGAAAAAGGATGCATAGTTGTGGTGCTAGTGATGACTTTATTGTCAATCCGTTTAGAGCTACAGCGGTCACATTGATCCTGGATGTTTTGATGTGTAGTCATATCTTTCTATTGTCTGCCTGGATAGTTTTTTTGTGACAAATACTGTATATCACATGGCTTACACTTTAAGGCCATCCATGTTCACACGGAAACAGAGCCAATCTACAGCCCCAATTCCAATTAAATTGGGATGTTGTGTTAAACAAAAATAAAAACAGAATACAATGCTTTGCAAATCATGTTCAACCTATACTTAATTTAATACACTACAAAGACAAGACATTTAATGTTCAAACTGATCAACTTTATTGTTTTTAGCAAATAATCATTAACTTAGAATTTTATGGCTGTTTTCTCCAAATCTGAGAGTTTAGTTCGGCCCTGTTGGATGGGTTCACCAACCTCGGGAAGCGGGGCTGGTGACGAAGTCGCTCAAAGAAGGATTTGGGAGTGGAGCGCTGTGGAGAAGGAAGTGAGGTAGGCGGAGTCTGTGACCTCGAGTTGCGTTCCCTACGGCGCTCCTGGAGACGATTTTAGCATTGTCTGTGGAGTACGACTGCGGTTGCTGTTCAAACACAAGTGAGCACTGGACCAAAAAAGCGCAACAAGACAAGATCACCGTCGTAAGGGGCTGGCGCAGGCACGTACGGTTCACGCATTATGTGGGTGAAGGGGGCAGTAGGAGCGGTGGATGCTGCAACAGGTGGCTGTGTGCAAGGTTGGAGTGAGGCAAATTGATTTTGGAGGGACGTGATAGCTTGTGAGAAGTCACGTACCTTTTCAATCAGCAGGGTAAGGGCTTGGTCGAGTTGTTCCAAAAGCATGCTCTGTCGTTTGGGGAAGAGGATAAAATGCTGCTTGATGTATTTGGATCCAGGTGACACAGCCTGTCGCGACACACCGAAGGCGTTAGCAGTCTTCTGTAGCCATCTTTCATCACTTAGTTGATAAAAGGCATAAAAGCCACATAATGCTCAGATTTTTCTGCAGCGCGACTGTAACTGGGTGATCCACCATTGTTGTTGTTGTTGATGTTGGCAGTCTTGGGAGACGGTTACACGAGAACTGGGACTACCACGTCATCATCTCAGAAAAGATGTGTATGTGTTGTAAGCATGGAGAAGAAGGGCAACGTTTTCAGATTTTTTCACACTGGGACCCGGTTTATAAAATGTTCATGGTCGGGCTCCCAAAACGCCATGTGGACAAAACCGATTAAAAAACAACAAACTTTGCAAATAAACTTAAAATCATTTCAATGGCCTAAATGTTTTGGTATTCTTGGTCTACCCCTTTCTTATAGTATACTGTAATTCTGGGTCAAATCTTCTGGGACGTAACAGAGCCTATACAGATGGTTCTTAGTCTGTGCCCATTTACAAACCACTTTATCTACAGTATCTCAACAATGAGAAATTTGATTTGGTACTTTTGGACTAATGTGTCTTGCAGCTTAAAAGTCCAGGCCAACCCAACAATTAAACATTCTCTGTTGCTGCGCAATTGTACTGAGACTGTAGCGTCTTCATGCTTTTCTGTTTGGGTGACTTTGAGCAGGTGAGTTGTTAAGGTGACATACACAGAAAGGAACCGCAACAGTTGACAGTTGGTGACTTGCACAATCCAGCTCACTGACAGAATAAGTTACGTGTCCTGATGCAGCTGTGCAGCAGTCTGCTAGTGAGTTTGAACTTGAGTGACTTGCTGACTTTAACTGTCTTCCGGTGTCGACTCATGCGCAACAACAAAAGCCCTATCCGCCGACACGGGTGAGCCACAGCTCGGTATGCAGTGTTTCTCACCAAACACATCAAGATGATAAACCTGCTGTCACATATGCGACCCTGACGCAGGAAAATGTTATCAGTCATCAACCTCAACAAACAGTCTACGTAGACCTCGGGGCAATAGAGCAAAAAGATGTCTGAAGTGATCACACTCAATTAGCTTGTAGTTTCTCAAGAAGCAACCAAACAATGATAACAAGTGTTCACTACTATCCACTACATATATGTATTATTTCCATTAACCAGTAACATTAAGAAAAGCTTTTCAATGGTTTATTGCCTTCAAATTCCAGCTAATATATGTATTTTTCATACCTGTAATTTTAAGAAAATGAGAGCAAGTTGACGTTATTGAATTTAGTTTTTCTTTGTGTTTTTCAGAAGTTTTTCACAAGAAGCTACATACGACAAGGTTGTAGAAACAATCCATCACTCTCATGTACCAGCAAGAACTGCAAACATTGTAATAAGCATGCCAGGCAAGTACAGTAGCCACCCATCTAGTTTCAATATGCCTCGTTAAGGTTGAGGGTGAGCTGAAGCCTATCCAGAGAAAAAGCGGGCCCTGGACTGGTCACAGGGCACATATACAGTAGGCAAACAACCAACAAGTCTTCCACAATTTAGAGTAGAAACAACTGCTTGTTCTCCCAACATCTTTTGAATATCCTTTGCCAGCATATATATAATATGTAAAAGAAGACTGTTAAGTCCTTTGACTGGCAATGCAGTGAATGCGCACTTTCTGGAGAAACATTATCAGCGCAGATGCCACTACGGTACTCTGTTTTGTCATCACTTTTTGACCGTGATGACATTTACAATACGCATATCCTCCATTTTTACAGACTACTGTTTCCAGTTTAAGTCCTGAATACATGAATGAAATGCTCATGGAATATAAACCCACTAGGGCTCTGCGATCCACAGACCCAGGTCAAATAGTGGAGCGCAGAGTCCAAAGGGAATAAGTTGCCAACAGAAGTGATGTCAGCCCCAAGTGTGAATGTTTTTAAGTCCAGGTTAAAACCTCTTCTTTTTTCCCATGCTTTTTAGAGCATTTCCACTTTTAAATGATATTTCTTGCACTGTATACTGATTTAATTGTATTTTTATTTCATTTTATTCCCCCCCCCCCCTTTGTTTTAAATGTGGCGGCACAACGGCCGAGTGGTTAGAGCGTCTGCCTCACAGTTCTGAAGACCGGGTTACAGTCCCCGGCCCCGCCTATGTGGAGTTTGCCTATGTGCGTGCCTGCATGGGTTTCCTCCCACATCCCAAAAACCTGCAGGGTAGGTTGATTGAAGACTCTAAATTGCCCGTAGGTGTGAATGTGAGTGCGAATGGTTGTTTGTTTATATGTGGCCTGCAATTGGCTGGCAACCAGTTCAGGGTGTACCCCGCCTCCTGCCCGATGATAGCTGGGATAAGCTCCAGCGCTCCCGCGACCCTTGTGGGGTTAAGCAGCTCAGATAATGGTTGGATGGATGGATGCTTTAAATGTTTATAAGCTGTTTTTTCTTTGTTTTTAAATGCTTTTAATCGTATAAAGCACATTGAGTTACCTTGTGTATGAAATGTGCAATATAAATATATTTGCTTTGCTTTGCTTTTGCTCCAATATTCAGACACAAGAGACAATGTAGTCCACCACATTCTTTTTTTTGTCCAACGAAGTGCAGTGGGTTTTCCAGCTAAATTGTACAAGTACCTTTTCACTGTTTCATCTCAAATCAGCTTGTGATACGACACTAATGAGGTCATAACAAACATTTGGTCAGAAGGCCTTTTTGTTGCAAGTCACAGCACAGCTTTTACACCTTCTCCAAGCGTTATTAGTTCACTCCCAAGCTTCCAATTATAACTTGGCAAGCTGCCCTTCGATGTACCGTATTTTCACAACCATAAGGCGCACCGTATTAAAAGGCACAGTCTCAGTTACGGGGTATATTTCTGTATTTAACACATACATAAGGCATTATTGGGTGCAGGCATGGTAAAACATATGCTAGCTTAAAACATACGGTAGCATGCATGCACGCTAAAACAATGTTTTTAAAAAGGCAGCGGGAGCAAAACTGAGTTTGGTTGTACTTTATTAAGTATTTAACAATGTACTCACGTTATTTTTTGATGGATCCTCATGCACAAATCCATCAAAGTCCTCCTGTTCTCTGTCCGAAATGAACAGCTGGGCAAGTTCTCCATCAAACAAACCAGGTTCCCTCTCGTCATTGTCAAAGTCAGTCTCGTTGCCGTGCGGCTCCTCAGAAATGATGCCCGCTTTTACGAAAGCTCGAACAACAGTGCAAGCAGACATGTTAGCCCAAGCATCCACAATCCATTCACACATGGTGGCGTAACTCGCCCGGCGCAGCCTCCCAGTCTTAGTAAAGCTCTGTTCCGAGTTATTGCACTCGGTCGAATGGTGACTGTAGAGACGCTTCTCCCGGCTGTTTTTTGCTCATTAATCCATTGCTCGAGTTGGTCTTCCAACTCAGGTCACCTCGCCTTTTTTCCACGGAAACTCAGCTTCGTCTTCTTGACTTGGCGAAGCTCGTTTTCCTGCTTCCTCCACTTGCGAACCATGAATTCGTTGATCTTGAATTATCTCGCGGCTGCTCGATTCCCATGTTCCTCCGCGTAACTGATAGCTTCCAGTTTAAACTGTGCTTCGTGAGCTTGTCTCTTCGTAGGTGCCGTTTTCGACTGCGGTCAAGCTAGCCTCCACTCGTAAAGTAGCAGTCAAGCCAGCCGCCCTTAATTTTGTTCATACGAGGCATTACGATAATAGGTCGCCAACTCGCAGTGAAAGCCACCTTCAAAATAAAATCTTCCCAATAATACGGATGTCAGTGATTTTCGGTTAAGGAATGCAACCAGCAAAGTTAATTTGAATGTTGATATGCATTAAAAAATGTAGTTTATTTGATATCTCAGTAAAAATAAATGGTAAATGGACTGCACTTATATAGCACTTTATCTACATCATCACAGTGCCCAAAGCGCTTGACAAAGCCTCACATTCACGCACACATTCATAAACTAATGGGCGACTGCTGCCATGCGAGGCGCTGCCAGGCCCACTGGGAGCAAAGTTTTGCACAATGCACATACCGGCGCTATATACCTACTGGGGGCGTGCCTTTAGCGTCCTCCTTCACGCGCATCCTTCCCCCTTTCACGGCCGCATACTGTCCTCAGCCACGTCCGCTTTTCCTCTGTATAAGCAGCGTGTCGGGAGGAAATGCTCCCTGTCAGTCAAGTGGAGCGCTCATTAAAGTCGCACAGCAACATTTACAGATTTTGGAACTCGGTGCACACATAAGGCGCGCCGCATTATAAGGCGCCCCATCCATTTTGGAGAAAATTTAAGACTTTTAGGTGTGCGTTATGATTGTGAAAATACGGTACAGTGTTCCCTCGCCACTTCGCGCTTCACATTTTGCAGCTTCAGTACTTCGCGGGTTTTTCCCAAATATTCATTAAAAAAATTCATAATAATACAGCCATATCGGCAGCCATATTGGGTTGTTTCATGTTGATGCGCGCGAGAGAAGGTTTCCCTGCATGCCAAACAAAGAGATGAGTTGCCTCAGAGGCTTTATACATGCCTGTACATGCCTGTACTGTATGGGCACTCATATAAGGCGTGTGATTGGTTCCCAGCACGACATCGACCAATGAGAGCATGAGTGGATTTATCCCGTGAACTGATTGGCTGCGCATCATCGCAGCCTCACCCAACATCTTCCCTTGTTGTGTCTCGCCAGTCTCGTCCACGCTGTTGTGTTCGCAATAACTTTTTTTGTTTAAGCGATAATTTTTTTGATTAGTTAAGCAAGCCCTTACAATGCAGCCGAAGCGCTGTGCCCCTGTGAAAGCTTCTTCCGGGGCGCCCAAGAGCAAGAAGAAGAAGATGACCCTCAGCGAAAGATCAAAGAGGGTAGAAGTTATGCATCTGTGGCACGCCATTATGGCGTGAATGAATCTACAGTGCGGTACATCAAGAAAGAGGAAGCAAGCATCCGCAAAAACTGCTTCAGTAAGGAAGTGAAACGTGTGGTAACTCCGCGTAATAAGAGACGGGGTTATGTCCTTGTACAGGGGAATTTTGAAGCAAAAGAAAAAACAAGACAACAACTACCCATCACCATGTTCTTCTCCAACGTAAAACCCCAGCTACACCATCAGCGCCTCCAGCGGAAGAGTCTCCGAGTGAACCTAAAGCCTCTCCGAGTCAAGTGAGAGCCTCTCCTCCGCCACCAACGCAAGCCTCTTCGCCTCTCTCAGAAGGCAATGTTGATGAATGTTAATTACTGTATAAGGTTTTATAATTAAAGATTTAATAAATATGTGTACTGTTGTAATCTTTGTCTCAAATATATAAAGTATAAATACTGTTTACATATTTTAAACATTCTGGTACCACGAAAATCATACTTCGTGTTTTTTCACCTTTCGCGGGGGGTTCTGGTCCCCATTAACTGCGAAAAACGAGGGAACACCGTAATCTTTACACTTTTTTTTTCCTTTTAACATTTGTTATTCAGTTGTATTCCAGAATTCTTTGCACCTAATATATTGGGATTTTACAACCATGTAGTATGTTATAAAAGCTTTATACTTTATACACACACACACACACACACACACACATATAGAGTACACGGTATTTTTCCTCAATGTATATTAATTATAAAATGTTTATTATTACCAATGGGCTGGGACAATTGACATGGTTCAACTCCCTTTCGTTCCAGATAAAGTATTATTTTACAATGTTCTCACAAGTATTTTTATATATATTCACTCAAGCATGACAGACACAATCCACAACTTCCACTGAGTGATCATGAAAGAATCGAGAACATCATAACATTTACACAAGCTTCACACCTTGTTTTGATACTGGAAAATGCCCGTGGCTGATTTCTTACTGTTGTAGTTTTAAGACTTTGCTTGTGATGACAGATGACTATTACACGAGTAGGAGTGAAGAAAGAAATTGCACTACGACAGCTGAAAAACAAGTTGTTCTTATCTGAAACCGCCACCTGAGAATTCAGTTATAAATGTAGGTTTGTACATTATTATTCTGTTGTGTTTAGATGGTTTTAGAGAATGGATGTCTCAACCGTTGAAACAACATTCATCCCCATGAACCAAATGTCAAAGCTGGTCAGATAGAAGCTCAGATAGAAGGTGCACTTTCAGAACAGATTTTGTCTGCTGTCTGCAATGACTTTGCTAAGACACAATGAAGAGATTCCAACACTCACACAAACAAAAGAAAAACAAAGATGTGAAGGATCATTTCTACCACCAAGCAGATTGCTATCAGCAGACCTGTATGTGACTAAACAGTAAGTTATTGCACTGCAGGCCGCAGGTGTGTCTAACCGAAGGGGCAAAATAGAAACAGCCTTGTCCATCCAACACAGAATTGGATTGTTGCTTTCACTATTTTAAAATGAACAAACTTTCTTTGGGTCAGGATTGAAACAGGTGACAGGTCAGTTTTATTAGGTTGCCGATCAAAATAAAAAGACTCAAGCAAAGCAAGCCATTGAGTTTTTGATTCATGTTTTTCAAATAAATGTGTTGTTTCTCATTCATTGACACGTATATGTCATCTGCCTCACAGTTGAGGGGTTCTCGGCAGGAATCACAACTCAGGCCCTACATGGTGGCGTTTGGGTGGTCTCCCCATGATTGCTTTGTTTTCTCCAGCTCCCTCACATATTCCAAAAACATGTTAGTTTAATTGAAGACTAATTTGCCCATAGGTGTGAATGTGAGTGTGAATGGTTGTTTGTTTATACAGTATGTGCCCTGCGGTTAACTGTCAACCAGTCCAGGGTGTACCCACCTCTTGCTCAAAATCAGCTGCAATAGGCTGTAGCACGCCCGTGAATCAAATAGTTGCTAATGTACAGTGAGTGCAATATACAGCACAAGTCCAACACAATCATTCCATGATGATGCTTGACGTCAAAGCTGTAAATTGTTCCTCGCTCAAACAGTTGAAATCATAAAACTGCACAGGTAATGTCGTATGTAACATTTTATTCACATGTAACATTTTATTCATGGATACAAAGAGGTGCATCATGTAAAAACAATTAGAATAAATCAAAAATGTGAATGCGCTAATCACCTCTTCTGGTTACCATCCATCCATTTTCTGTACCACTGTCTTATCCCTTACCCCTTACCATTGTGTGTAGTTAAATGTATACAGTCCATTAGTTGTTTACACTTATTGTCTGAGTTGCAGAGGCTGCAGACTTCACAGATTTCTCTTGAATACATTGTTGCTTTTGTGTTTGAACAATACAATTAAGATACCACTGGAAGTGTCACCAGCCCCTCCCGCCCCCCGCCGCCAATCTCTTCACAGACAGCCTTTGTTTCAGCTGCTCTCCTCCCACTCGTCGTTGTCACGAGTAGAGGGAGACCGCCGCTGGTATTTTTAGCACGCCAGCGCTCTACGTATGTGATAGATGTCACCTTCATGAGGCTGCCTTGGCGATTGTGCACCAGCAATCTTGCCCCACTAACAAGCTGCAAAGTGCTCTGCTTGGGAAATGGATGGGGGGAGTGTGTGAGGGGTTGGAGAGAGAGTGATTCCAGATGCTGACAATAAACAACTGGGTTTACCATGTCTTTAAATTTTTCACATTTGCTTACCACTTGGTTTGTCACCTCTTAATTAAAGAAATACGTTTTGTTGTTTGCTTGCTTGGTATTTGTTTCACTGTGTTGCTGCCTCACTGAAGTAGTACTTGATGATGGATGAGAGGAAGTATGGTTAAGACAACGCTGACAGCAGAATTTATAAAGTAGGCCTCTGTAAGTGGCATAAATGGCTCGATACAAACATCACTTGAGCCACCCAGCAGCAGATACTAATGAAATATACAGATAACATCAAAACAAGTGCAAATATTCTGAAAACTATGAAAATGAACACAGTATAGGATCAATGAGCGTTCACAATCTAATCTACATTCAGTCAACTCTTACACTTACATTCTTATGGTTACTTTAAATGCGGTGATTTTATTCTCGAATCTGATAATATGCCATGATCCCAACCGCATCAGAATAATAGCAACATGTATTTCTTTTGTGGCTATATGGACTGTAATATCATTGCTGTACTCACTGCCACGAGTATGACATTTAATCTGCTTTATGATTGTATTTTGCTCAGTAAATCTGCTTGAAATGTTTTTACCCAGACTAATCATCTATTTTGCGATCCATCCATTGATCCAGCCATCCATTTCAAGTAAAAATCTTTAACCCTCTAATCCATACTGGTCACCTAATGTTTGTCTTGTAGCATCGCTATCCCTAATCTGCTGCACATACCGTAATTTCTCGTGTATAATGCGCACCCATGTATAATACGCACCCCCAAAGTAGACCTAAAAATTCTGGAAAACCCTTCTACTTATGTATAATGCATTTTTACAATGCATGATTTTGATTCTACCCATATGATTAAAACATGAAGTATTATCTGTATTTTGTTAGTTTTTTCAAAGAATTATTCTGAAGTTAAGCACTTTATTTGAATACATAATACTTTCTTTTTATTTACTTGCTCTTATTTTGAAATTCCCAGCCCTAATTTTATTTGGTAAATTAGAAAACACACAGTTGTGCTCATATGTTTGATTACCCAGGCAGAATTTGTAAGATGGGTACAATTCTTGAAAGAAAACATGAAGGACCAGGCAAAAAACATTTAATTTTATTTTAATGGGATTCAAATTAAACGGTTAAGCATTTCAAGAAAAGCATTCATTCAACAAAACATAACCATAAAGAAATTAATGATGGTTGTTGTTCAGTCATATTTAAAAAACAGAAGAAAAAACAATATTTCACAAATTCTGCCAGGTTATGTAAATTTAGGAGCACAACTGTTCATGTATGCAGTCATAGTACCCCTGTCATATTGGAATGAATGTGTAGGCTACACCTTTTTTATGACCAGTAGGTGGCGGTGGCATTTTGAAATGAAAGTGTACAGCTTTTTCATAACCTCTAGATGGCGGCATAAATTTAGAAAATGTGAAAGTTTCTTTTCCATTTGCCCCTATACCTATGTATAATGTGCACTATTGACTTTTGACAATTTTTGGGGGGGGGAAAATGCGCATTATGCATGAGAAATTACGGTATTTCATTGTTATTGCCTCTCTGGCCCGGTACTTCCCATCTCTATCCTTCTGTCTGGCCCACCTGTGTAGATCTTATGTATGATCGAAGCTGACAAAGTTGGATACACTACCAAAAATAACTTATAAAATGCTCGTGTCTTTCATCTGACATCAATGTCTAGTCACGTTAAAATCAATTCCTAACCGAGTCAAATCCTATATTAGTTCAAAATGGCAAATATTGTCACTAAAGGCAACTACATCCATGGGCCAAAACAGCTAAACCTGCACAAGCTAGTTAGGTCCAATACAAGTTATAAAAAATAATTCTGCCTTTATTTGGATTGAAGTTTCTCATAACCGGAGATGTTGCTAATTTTTTGGCTTCCATTAGCCCACTACCACCTTCCTCTTTATTTGAATGAACACTGCAGGTTAATAAAAATGGCCTTTAATAAATAATATTTCAATATAGCGCTCGTATTGGATCTCATTAGTTTGTGCAATTTTACCTCATTGTTGCGGCCATTAAAAAGGCTGTAAAAGGCTGTTCTGACTGTGAACGGCATCTTCATCTAGACAAGTTTGCTATTTTGGTTCATCTGCAACTTGTCAAAGTGCAAAGGGTCCCAAGCATGTGTGTATCTACAACCCCAATTCCAATGAAGTTGGGAAGTTGTGTTAAACATAAATAAAAGCAGAATACAATGATTTGCAAATCATGTTCAGCCTATATTTAATTGAATACACAACAAAGACAAGATATTTAATGTTCAAACTGATAAACTTTATTGTTATTAGCAAATAATCATTAACTTAGAATCCTATGGATGCAACACATTCCCAAAAAGCTGGGACAGGTTGCAAAAAAGACAGAAATAAAGTTGAGGAAAAGCTCATCAAACACCTGTTTGGAACATCCCACAGGTGAACAGACTAATTGGGAACAGGTGGGTGCCATGATTGGGTATTAAAGGAGCTTCCTTGAATTGCTCAGTCATTCACAAGCAAAGATGGGGCAAGGTTCACCTCTGTGTGAACAAGTGCGTGAGAAAATAGTCACACAGTTTAAGGACAATGTTCCTCAACGTACAATTACAAGGAATTTAGGGATTTCATCATCTACGGTCCATAATATCATCAAAAGGTTCAGAGAATCTGGAGAAATCACTGCAAGTAAGCGGCAAGGCCGAAAACCAACATTGAATGCCTTGACCTTCGATCCCTCAGGCGGCACTGCATCAAAAACCGACATCAATGTGGAAAGGATATTGCCACGTGGGCTCAGGAACACTTCAGAAAACCAATGTCAGTAAATATAGTTCGGCGCTATATCCGTGAGTGCAACTTGAATCTCTACTATGCAAAGCAAAAGCCATTTATCAACAACACCCAGAAACGCCGCCGGCTTCTCTGGGCCCGGCTCATCTCAGATGGACTGATGCAAAGTGGAAAAGTGTTCTGTGGTCCAACGAGTCCACATTTCAAATTGTTTTTGGAAATTGTGGACGTCGTGTCCTCCGGGCCAAAGACGAAAAGAACCATCCGGACTGTTATGGACGCAAAGTTCCAAAGCCAGCATCTGTGATGGTATGGGGCTGTGTTAGTGCCAATGGCATGGGTAACTTAAACATCTGTGAATGCACCATTAATGCTGAAAGGTGCATACAGGTTTTGGAGTACTGGGGAGTGTGGATTTACAAATATCATCTAAACCCTCCATATTGCAAACCTTATTCATTTGAAACGCCAAGAAACATGCAGGCATGTCCTTTTCATGCATAAACTTCTCATTTGGGCACTTTATATCAGTGATTGATCTAGCAAGTAGAGGAGGTACCCGCATGTACTGTATTGTGTGTCATGAATAATTTCCCCCTCTATTTATTGTGCAAAACTACGGTCTTATTCTTTCCGTCAGGAACTATGTTTGTTACATTAATGACCCATGGAAATGTCTATGCATGAGTCTAGAAGAAGCTGATCTGGAGTCAGACACACCGGACATACTATCTCCCTGCTGACAGGTGTCGTCGGCTCCAGCTGCTTGGGGGTCTTTGCTCTTGTAAGGGGGAGAGGGAAAGCGAGCGGTGTTAAGTGCTGCTGGGGGAGAGGTAAAGTAGGGAGTGGGTCGGTGAGTTCGGCGGTTGATAGCAAAAATATTGAGGGAAGGTGACAACATGACCATACTGAAAGCAACTTGAAGCAATCCATGTTTCAACACCCAAGTCTCCACCTGTCATTTCCTCTTAACGCCCTTCAACCGCCTCTTATACCCCTTCACACCACACAAGAGGGTGACGGCTAACGGAGGCCACAGTTAAAGGGCAATGGCATCAACCTAAAATGAGGCGCGACATAACTCCGGCATGTTTGCTTAGATTAGATTTGCATTGTCAGATGATTTGAGGTGGCCCGATACGAGGCGTTTGCACTTCCATATATAGCACAGAATGCGGACTTCACCACAAGCCGAAAGACACATGCACCCTGTGTCATCGCACATCTATTAAAGTGCCACACTGGTACATTTCAGCTTGACCTTGTTTAACAGTGCTGACAAGGCAGAGAGCTCAGTGAAAGGAGCCAGTCGAGCAAAGTCGTGCTGCTGCTTGGCTCGACGCTTAATAATCACGTTGTCATGTGATCATTAAATCATTTGTCAGGGGTGCTGTGTGCCATTAGTGGCCCAAGGCATTGACTTAGTGGCGGCTGGGGGGGGGGGTCATCCAAACAGGTGCACTTGGGCATCCAACCTCCCCTTCCCACAAAGTGGCGTGTGCCCTGGGCCACATCACATCCTTGAATGTCACTGAATCAAATGTGTCACGCAGCACAAACTAGTGTCTATTCTCGCATTTGCATTGACTTTATATGTAATCAATTTGGGTCCGGTGTGAACGCACAATAAGTGTGTCATTTGCGCTCTCGCCAAATTTTGACCTTGGTCATTTGCAGGAATTGTTTTTTCTCACTGCCTCACTGGCGGTGTAAGTGGTACATTCCCCTGATTTCGGTGCAGACAACATGAGTTCAGTTCCCACTCTGATGGCATAAATGTGAGTGTGAGTGTTTGTCTGTCTCAAGTGCCTTGTGTCTGGCGACCAGTTCAGGGTCTCGTCCACCTTTTGCTCAAAGTCAGCTGGGATAGATTACAGCTCCTGGCAACCCTGAACAGGATAAGTGGTATAGAAAATGGATGGATGATACCTCAAAGGAGATATTAAAGTCTATTCCTGTGAGTATTATTGGATATTCTACAGTACGTGTAGCTCCCATGTTAATGCTCAAGTAACAGTTGCTTGATGTTTGAAATGACTGCAGTAGTGAAGCAAATTTTTATTAGGCCATCTATGGTGTTTCGCATTACATTTTAGCATTAAGATGTCAGATTTCCATCCATCCATCCATTTTCTTTTACCGCTTATCCTCACACGGGTCGCCTATCCCAGCTATCTTGGGCCGAGAGCCAGGGTACACCCTGAACTGGTCGCCAGCCAATCGCAGGGCACATACAAACAAACAACCATTCGCACTCACATTCACACCTATGGGCAATTTAGAGTCTTCAATCAACCTACCCTGCATGTTTTTGGGATGTGGGAGGAAACGGGAATACCCGGAGAAAACCCACGCAGGCACGGGAAGAACATGCAAACTCCACACAGGTGGGGCTGGGATTCAAACCCTGGACCTCAGAACTGTGAGGCAGATGTGCTAACCGGTCATTCACTGTGCCGCCGATGACAGACTTATGTTAGGCCTATTATAATGGCAGCGGAGCTATGTTGAAAGTATCTTGATTGAACATTTATAGTGACAAATAATCAGCTTGAAGAAAGAACACTTTGCCTCTCATTTGGAGAACTGTTAGCTATCTGCCACTCGAAACACTGCACATGTAAGGAGTGCAAAATAGAGAGAAAACAAAAACTTTTAACCTTACTGTAGACAAGTAGAAACAACACAAAGTAACACACAGGTGAAAATGCTGCTACAGCCAAAACATTATATGCACAACAGAAATGTCCTGAATCTTAGGATTCAGTGGCTTGATCGTCTTTTTCTATGACCATGTTCAACTTGAACTCGATCGTAGCTTTTGCGTCACATTTTTGGTATGATGAGTGTGCACGCTTCAGCAGAAGAGATCTGAATACTGATCCAAATACTAAAACGTGTGTGATTTATTTTCAAAAAGTTAACACTTCATCATGGAGCTCATTGAAAACTTCCTGCACTTTAAAATAGTTAAAGACAAGATAAGAATTGATGAAAATGTGACACTCTGGGAAAACACACGAACAAGTCACAACTTTAAGTCACAGCAAGTTAAAGCTGGAGGAAAAAACTGCAATTTACAATCCAAACTTTACGGTAATTAATAAGGGGTAAACTAATTGGATCCTGTATAGTAAGTCTTTATTTTCATAGTAGTCTTTATTCTTTCTTTATTAATATTCTTTATTCTTTCAAGTTTTTTGGGAACTGCTTGTGGAAGGCCATTTTTCGACACCAGTATGACTGTGTCCCAGTGCACAAAAACATTTATAAAGACTACGCTTTATTGGCATTATTGCAGAAACAATAACAGCAGTTTAGCAGCATATGATTTCAATAATTAAAAGCACACCAAACTATGTACAGCATAAATAATACAAAGACCTACTCTCAGTATGTTATATTGCATTTAAAACAGTGCAGTGGGGTTGTGAAATGGTATGAAATGACTATATAATAGTCATTATATATATATATATATATATATATATATATAAATAATATGTACACACACACACACACACACACACACACACACACTAAAATCATATACAAACCAGCTCAGTGTTCCAGTTCTTCCTAATAACTTTGTTTAGCGTGTGTGGTTTCAATCCACACATCCCATGATCCAAATGGCCCCGCGTTAATCTGCCCGTGTCTGTCAAGGGTGAATTGCAGCTGGGATGCATGTATCATGCTCACACCAGGAGTCAAGTTTGCTTAAGAGTGTGAAAAAATGATCTGCCAGCTTCAATAAATGTTTCTAAGCAGTGTTATCAGTCACAGGCTTCCCAGCTATGTGAGGGCTCATCTGGCTAAATCATCTCATTAGCCATTAGGGAGCTCATATTTACAGCACAGTTTATCACTGACAACATTTAGACTTAGGAGGCTACCTTCGGAACAAGATGAGGGCCACAGGTCATTTATCACCATGTTTTCAATTTATTGTGCCATTCATGTGGCAATAAGCAAGTCAGAAGTTTTGTGTGATATTTTGCCATTTGGCAGAGATTCTTGGGACTTTTTGTCATCTTGTGTGTGTTTGTGTGCGTGTACTTGTGTGCACGTGTGTGACATGGCGTGTAATGAACTCAGACACATTGATGTCCTTCGAGGGGTGTTTGAGCTCTCTTTGGAAAATCTCCAGGATTAAACAAGTGTGTGTTGCATGTGTCATTTTCATCATAAATTCATCTTTTCCACACCTCAAATTGAACTTGATGTGAACTCTGCCTAGTATGAAATTTTCCATCCATCCATTTTCTACTACACTTATCCTCACTAGGGTCGTGGGTATGCTGGAGCCTATCCCAGCGAACTGCGGGCGAGAGGCGGGGTACACCCTGAACTGGTCGCCAGCCAGTCACAGGGCACATAGAAACAAACACTCATTCGTACTCACATTCACACCTACGGACAATTAACCTACTATTTATGTTTTGGGGATGTGGGAGGAAATCGGAGTAGCTGGAGCTTGGGCCCAGAGAAGCAGGCGGCGTTTCTGGGTGTTGTTGATAAATGGCTTTTGCTACTTACAGATGTAACTGGCTTTTGCTACTTACAGCGCCGAACTGTATTTACTGACATTGGTTTTCTGAAGTGTTCCTGAGCCCATGTGATGATATCCTTTACACATTGATGTCGGTTTTTTGATGCAGTGCCGCCTGAGGGATTGAAGGTCACGGGCATTCAGTGTTGGTCTTCGGCCTTGCCGCTTACATTCAGTCATTTCTCCAGATTCTCTGAACCTTTTGATGATATTATGGACTGTAGACGACGAAATCCCTAAATTCCTTGCAATTGTACGTTGAGAAACATTGTCGTTAAACTGTTCGACTATTTTCTCACGCACCTATTCACAAAGAGGTGGACCTCACCCTACCTTTGCTTGTGAATGACTGAGCAATTCAGGGAAGCTCCTTTTATACCCAATCATGGCACCCACCTGTTCCCAATTAGCCTGTTTTATTTAGTTTTTAATCAGTTTATTTGAAAGGGGACAATGCAATTTCATAAAACACATGAAATACACATGGTTAAAAAAGCCAGAATTAGCCAGAAGGCTAGTTTTCATCTGTAGTTCCCTGGCCATGATGTAAAAAAGCAGTAAAATACATCTACAAGACAATATAATACAGGATACATAATCAAAGACTTACTATTGTCATGGTCTGTGTTTTGGTTTGGGTTGTGTTTAGTTTTGTTCCATGTTTTCCTGTGTTCCATGTTTGTCGTGTGCTCATTAGGTTGTTGTGTCCACCTGTTCTCGTCTACTTTGTGTTGACCAATCAGCTCTCTCTAGCCACTCGTCTTGTCCAGGTGTTCCTCGTTGTCTCGTCAATTTGTTTGCATTTAGTTCCCTGGTTTCTTTCAGTTCTCGTCGGTTCATTGTCGTTGTCACATGTCTTGCCAGGTCATAGTCGCCAGTTGTTTTTGTCATAGTCGCCAGTTGTTTTTGTCATAGTCGCCAGTTGTTTTATCATTGTGATTAAATATTATTATTTTGAGATTCCCGCACTCCTGCCTTACCTCCCTGCTTCCCTGCAATTGGGTCCACCATGTTCTTGCCTTGCGTTCCTCGCCATCGCCCTAACCATGTTCATGACAACTATACTATTAAGAGAGAATGAAACCACAAATCATTTGATCATAACAAAAAAAAAAACATCATAACATACTTGTCTTTTAGTGTTGGCAGTTATAGGTGTTAACTAGCCACATTTTCAGTTTTTTTGTGAAGGCCTTGTATTTTGTAAGCAGTTTAACCTCCTCAGGTACTGAGTTCCACCAGCGCTCCTCACTGACCAGGCTGACTTACTGAAAGTGCTCCTGCGCAGAGGAATGAGACAGTCACCTCTGACAGAGCCTCGAGTGACACGCTCAGAGCTGTTTCTTTGGCTGATGAACTCAGCCAGAGGAGCTGGAGCCAAATCATGCAGTACTTTATAAATCAAATTTAAATCTGCAAATATGTGAAGACTGTCCCAGTTTAAAAGACTGTATTTTTTTTAAATTGCACAGTGATGATAGTGCCTTGGTTTTTTTTATCCATCACTTTAATTACTTGTTTGTACAAAACTTCCAATGTTTTTTTTTTGCATTCTGACCAGCCTGGGACCAACTGGTTATGCAATAGTTAAAGTGACTAAGAATCATTGAATGCAAGTAAATTTTTGCGGCTTCAGTTGACATTACATTTCGAATTGCACGAAAATTTGCGAGGTTTAATTTGATATTTTTACACAATTTGTCAATATGGGCTTTAAAGGAAAGCTGTGAATCTATTATTAACTCAAGATATTTGTATTGGCTGACAATTTGCATTTTTTCTCCATTAACAAGTATGTCGGGGTCAGGTGATACTCTATTTGTTTTAGTGAAATACATGCCTACAGTTTTAGAAACGTTTAGCTGTAGACAGGACTCCTGCAACCAAGTTGTGACACAGGACATTGTATTAGTGAGTTTAGCAGCAACAGTATCTTTGGAGCGACCATGAACAAAGAAAACCGTGTCGTCTGCATACATTACGCACTCTGCTTCAGAACAAACAGTGGGCAAATCGTTGATATAAAGACTAAATAAAAGGGGGCCTAATATTGATTCCTGAGGGACTCCAGAGGTTAGCCTAAGAGACTCTGATCTGCAGTTGTTAACTGATACAGATTGTGTTCGGTCATGCAGATATGATTCAATCCAGCTCACAGCTTTGCGAGAGAAGTTAAATTTTGAGAGCTTGGTAAGAAGAACAGAGTGATTTAGTGTATCGAAAGCTTTCCTGAGGTCCAAGAACACCGCCCCTACAACTCCACTCTTGTCGAGAGAAGATTTTATTTTCTCAATGAAGAGGCATGTAGCCATTTCAGTGGAATGCTTGGATCTGAAAACCAAACTGCATGGCGTGGAGCGAGGGGGAGCTGCTGATTAAATAATGGACAATCTGCTCTGACACCCATTTTTCTGCAACTTTGGAAATGGCCGGAAGAATGCTTATAGGTTGGTAGTTATTCAGAGAAGTTGAGTCACCGGATTTAAAGACAGGGGTAACAATCGCAGATTTCCAGGCCTTTGGAAAGTGACCAGATGAAATTGAAAGATTAATGATTGAGGCAATAGGAGTAGCAAGAGTTGAACCTAGATCTTTGAGCATGCTCGTGTCCATTCCCAAAACATCCTATGCCTTAGATGGTTTGAGTGAATGAATTAAATCGATAACTTTGGTCACAGTAATATTTGTAATAGTAAAGAACTGCGTTGCAGACAATGCAGGGTATTCCTTCCTTTGTTTTACTGCAAACTTAGAAGAGATTTCTGACACAGATTCAATGAAGTATTTGTTAAAAGCATCAGCCATCACTTGAGGTTCCGTCACCTGTTCACCTGTGGGATGTTCCAAACAGGTGTTTGAGGAGCATTCTTGCCACCTGTCCCAGCTTTTTTTGGAACGTGTTGCAGCCATGAAATTCTAAGTTAATGATTATTTGCTAAAAACAATAAATTTGATCAGTTTGAACATTAAATATCTTGTCTTTGTCGTGTATTCAATTAAATATCAGTTGAACATGATTTGCAAATCATTGTATTCTGTTTTTATTTGTTTAACACAATGTCCCAACTTCATTAGAATTGGAGTTGTACAATGTTAATGCAAAATAAAACAGAATTTGTGAAAGGTGGATAAAACTTGTTCACATGCTAATGTTCCATTTTTACAAAATTCCAAATGTCTTTTTTTTGGTTTGTCACTAATAATTCTGCAGGTATTCGTGCTTCACAAATGTATGTAGTCATGGATATTAATGCTTCCTTTCAACAATGTGTGTTGAAACATTATCTCTATTGCATGATTTCTGACACTTTTAATCTCGGGGTATTAAATTTGGTAAACTCAACAATTTAAATCCTGGATAAAACATGGTTTAGCATTTTAGTTTGATATGCGGTAAATTTCAAATGGAGCAAATGATACATAAATTAAGACTTTACATGATTTTCGAGATATGAAGTGTGTGTGTGCCTTAGATATATTTGAAATACCTACTTCAATTAGTCAGAGGAAAAAGTAAGAATGTGATTTAATGGCGCACCGGCATTCCTAGGGTTTGGTGAGGTGTGACATGTAACCCCATTACCTCAGTTAGCCGCAAATTAACTCAAGGTCCGTCTTGTGTTGTACAAAAGAAATTTTTCCTTACTTTTTGGTAGAATCAAGGATATCTCTGAGTATCTCTTCTGTAACAGCACATGCCTGTGTTAATGATTCCAATACTTGCTTCACAACTGATCAATGTGTAAAAACATTAAATAATATTACCGTCATTGAGGGATTTAAATCTATACTGGTTTGACTATACTGATGGGACAAATACTGAAGGATCTTTAACTTTCAATTTGACCCATGTAGAAGTAGTCTTCCTAATAAATACTTCTATTAGTAGTATTAATATTTCTACTGTATTTCATTTTATCTTAATCAGCATGTAAACATACAAATTTTAATATTCCTCCAATAATATTACTTTAACTAAAACAACACATAAATATTATGGCCAGAGGTGTATTCATTTAAATATGTGTACACCCTAAAATAACCTGTTTTTTAAAATCACCATAGTATCTTTGTCATGTTATAAGATAATTTAGCTTGACAACAATGAAAATCTTGCTGTAACTATTAAACACAAGTTGCTTTTAGTTATGAGTCCTGAATGTTCAGCTAATATTGACTGGTTAGGTTAGTTGTGATGAGATTGATCTACCCCCCCCCCCCCCCCCCTCTTTATAAGCAGAAATACAACAGATCTGTAACAGTTAGATCTAAATGCTTTATGGTTAATAGTTTTTAGCAAAGCAATTAGTACACATTGCCGCTTGCTGGTTTCTGAAAAATAGAAAGTGACATCTTCTGTCTCATCCTATTTTCTGAATATGAAAAAACAAAGGCATTAGCAGGAAGAAAACAAAACAACAACAGTATGTAAATGTATATTTATATACACAGCGGTTGAAATAAGTATTTAACACGTCACATTAACAGGATGTGTTAATTAACATTATGTGTTCACTGTGATGGGTAAAATGCAGAGAACAAATTTTATGTGCATGCATGCATGCAACAAAAGGTGATTCGTCTTCTTCTTCTAATGCTGAAAGGTACATACAGGTTTTGGAGAAACTGCTGCCATCCAAGCAACGCCTTTTACATGGACGCCCCTGCTTATTTCAGCAAGACAATGCCAAACCACATTCTGCATGTGTTACAACAGCGTGGCTTCATAGTAAAAGAGTGTGGGTACGAGACTAGCCTGCCTGCAGTCCAGACCTTGTTAAAAGAAAAGGTGATGTAACACAGTGGTAAACATGACCCTGTTCCATCTTTTTAGGAACGTGTTGCAGCCATAAAATTCTAAGTTAATGATTATTTGCTAAAAACAAAGACGTTTATCAGTTTGAACATTAAATATCTTGTCTTTGTAGTGTATTCAATTAAATATAGGTCAAACATGATTTACAAATCATTGTATTCTGTTTTTATTTATGTTTAACACAACATCCCAACTTCATTGGAATTGGGCTTGTACAACGTGATGACCTCACGTGACTCTTTGAAGTACCAGTTTTATTGCTTTACGATAGGGAACATTGTAGCCTGTGCTGTTTTACTACTCTGAAGTTGCGGCTGTATTGTTTTAAAAATACTTCTTTGCTTTAAAATTCACCACCCACTCACGCCTCCCCTTCTTGAGACGCGCAGGCCAATGGATTCAACCCTACACCCCCATTAGTTGCTGCTAAGAGCTGATCGACTCCTCCCACTGACCCTTATGTCAACCCCCCTGTGTTTCCTGACTCCCCCCAGACATGTCACAACATGTTTGTGTGTTTCCTTCTAAATTAAGCACAATTCTTATTTCATACGTAATCGCTACAGTAATATAACTATTATTTTATTATTCTTATAATATAATACTATATATATATATATATACTGTATAGCACAAGGCGGAGGGATATATGACGCTGTCACGGTGCGTAGCGTTTTGAAGATAGACAGTTGGTTAGGCTCAAGGTATAATATTTATTTTCTTACTTAAGGGAGATAAACACAAAAGTCAAGAGTTGTGTCACCTGAATAGAAAGCCAAACTACAGTATAAATCTGTATGTTTAAAAAAAAAAAAAAACAGTGGTGAATTCTAACACCACAGGATCCTAGATTGCTTTTGCACTTAATTAATAAAATGTAACTGATTCAAGTAAATTTATTCTAAAAACATGTAATCTAATTAATTATGACGCATAAAAAAATCCAAGACATTTGAATTTAGTGAAACCATGAATGCTAATATTCATTGGGATTGATTCCAGTCATTTTGTATGTGCCGTGTGTTAGCTTTTCATTTGAGTAAATACATTAGAAATGGTAAGCACAATCATAAAAAATGTTTTTTTTTTTACATGATCAGTAAACATTAGACTAGTTGATTTATCTAATTTATATGCCTCTATAAATACATTTAGGGTAGAAGAGCATACAACTAGACTGAGTTATTTAGTACTTTGTGGAACTTTTATTCAGTTATTGCCCAAAACAGCATGTTGAAAAATTGCTACACAAATCTCAGGAATAGCTGTCTAAAAATAATTGTGTATAGAAACAAAATTCCAAGCAAGCGAGTACACTGAAGGTGTTTTTAATATTGTTCTGTTGTTATCCACGTTTTTTTAAATTACAGGATAGTTTGTCATTTTGAATAATTACGAGTTAGGAACATTTCTGAGGAGTTCTGGCATGGTGACTAGAGGAAGATAAGACTTGGGTTCAAAGAACCACCTTACTGCTCATGTTGTCAGTATTTTAAAAGGTGCTGACAGGCAGCAATAAGCCATGTTTGCTATCTTTTGTGGATCTGTTTTCACCATGAAATATGAAAAAATGCTGGCTCTAAATCACCCCTTGTGGATACACGGTGAGTTTATGTGTTGCCAGCCATCGTGTCGGTCTAAAAATGACGTGTTGCGTTGCATTTACAATTTTGTAATTGGAAGCCTATCCAAAAATAATGGGCCAGATTACTGTGTGTAAAATAGCATGCATGGTCAAACAGAGATATGTGGTGGTCAATTATAAGGTAGAATGTTAGAGGAGAATGCCAGCAGTGATGAGCACAGGCATGTAGCCGTGGCCAGTTGGCTCTTCAGGAGATAGTGCCAGAAGATGAAACCAGCTCACTGTCAGCATTTTATTTTGATCTGCCATGTGTACATATGTCTTTAATGTCTGCGGGAGTCCCTTATCCATTGATGTGCTTCCCCGACAGTCTGCAGTCGTACAGGTTTGCACTGCAGGCTAATCTGTAGTTAGTTGAACACAAACCCGCACCAAGTCGAAGGTACTATGAGTGATCTCCTCTCCTCTGATCCCTGGCCCTCAGATGCCCACTGCATGCCAATTTAGAAAATCCTTTGTAGTAGTTTCCAACATGCCCATAAGGGGAATGGAGGAGTAAAAAGGCAGGCAAAACCATACCAAGGCTGGAAAATTGTTGTCGGGGGAACAGCAGCAACACTGCATGCTGGCTTGAATCAAACATACTGACACTGACATGAGCATCAATTTTATAAACCATTGTGTCCCTGTTTTAGTGTAGAAAATAAAGTCACATAATTGATGTTTCCTGAAACGTTACTTTTTCCCATTCATTTTATTCATACCGCATCTTCAGCTTGTACTGAGAGATTCTTTACCCTTTTATTTTATTTATTTTTGTCCTGTGGTGACAGGACTTTCTTTCTAATACGTATTTCATGTTCAGTAAAGAGCAGTAATTAAAGTACATTAAGAGAGACTTGTCACATTATCTCTACGCAGTGCTGAGTGCTCTGTCTGACTTACTCTTCCTGCTGTCTGTAGCCTAAAGGGCAGGATAGATATGTTCAATTTATGCTTATTGGGAAAAGGTGTGACGTTACTCGATAAATCATCTTTTTTGTTGACTTCTAAATCTGCTTGTTGATTAAAACTATATTTCAGTTATCAGAGGTGGGTAGTAACATGCTACATTTACTCCATTACATTTACTCAGGCAACATTTTCGATAAACTATCCTTGTCAGAGTACTTTAACTGCACCATACTTTTTACTTTTACTTGAGTATTTATGTGAAGAAGGATTGAAACTTTTACTCCGTTACAATTATCAACATGCGGTTCGCTACTTTTATTTACCCATTTCTACATGTGCGCATCTATTTTTAGACTCCATCTTCGACTTCCACGTAGAGTGCCTGTTGCGCCAATCCAACGTGATCACTAATGTCATTTGACTCCAATTCACCAATCAGACGACACAAGGCAGTCACATGACCGTGCATGTAGCCTTCACGAACCAATCAAAGTGACAAATTTTGGGCGAAAAAAAAACAGCCGCACGAGTGTGTTTACTTTACAGACTCCAAAAAACAACAGCTTTGTCATGCAGCTCTTAAATTGTGACTGCCCAAACTTGGTGATTTCAGCCCACTTCTAACTTAAGAAAACACCTTGTGGTAAGTTGCAGATGTTTTTATTTTTGTTTTGGCAGTGGATATGGCAACATTAGCCCTATCTTATGTCAATTTAAGAGCTGCATAACAAAGCTGTTGTTTTTTGGAGACTGTAAAGTAAACACACTTGTGCGGCTGTCCCCCCCAAATTAGTCATTTTGATTGTCTCGCGAAGGCTATGTGGGTGGTCATGTGACTGCCTTGTGTCGTCTGATTGGTGAATTGGAGTCAAATGACATTAGTGATTGACGCAACGGGCGGCCTATGCAGAAGTCGAAGATTGAGTGTAAAAATAGACGTGAATGGATCAATAAAAGCAGCGAACGGCCTGTCGATCATTGTAACGGAGTCGATCCTTCTTCACATAAATACTCGAGTAAAAGTAAAAAGTACGGTGCATTTAAAGAACTCTGGCAAGTACAGTTTATGGAAAATGTTACTTGAATAAATGTAAGGGAGCAAATGTAACGCATGACTACCGACCTCTGGTATTTACTGGCAGTCTGGTGGGACCATGCTGCCTCTCATTGGTCACACTTGCTACAATGATAGATTTCTTGTTTGGGGGATGAGATGTGAGTGCTATTTTGAAATTGTTGCTGTTTCGGTCCCTGTGTTGCTTCTGTCTTTGTTTTGTTTCAGGGCTGGGCGTGGTCAGGTGTGCTGAGCTCCTCACATCCAGCTGTCTCCCATCATTCATCACCCTCAGCATCTAAGCACCGGTCTGACTTCCACTCATCGCCCGAACGTCTTGTTACATTAACAGAATCTGTCTTTTTCACCTCCTTGCTCACATTTTCTCCCTTTTGCTCCTGTTGGTCGCTCCTAGTTTTATAATTTCCCTTTGTTGTACTTTTGGTTGTGCCTAGTTTTTACTAGTGATTTTCCATTCATTACTTTGTTGTTTTGGGAGAGCTTTTTTCCTGGATTTTTCCAGCGCCTTTAGTTTGAACTGAATGCTTTTTTTCTCTCTTCTTTTTTAGCCTCGCCATGTTGAGAGCTCAGCTGCTAGGTGCCACGTCCGATCCTCGTTTGATTGTTACTTTGTTTCTTTCTTTAATAAAGTTTAAGTTCTTACTTTGGTGTCAATGTCCTCTTCTGGGTCCAACTCTTGCTTCTCACGTCATATGTGACTCAGAATTGTCGGTGGAGATATGTGTGGTGTGCTGTGTTGTTATCTTGAGTACACCACACAATATAAGGGCACTAAGCACACACGTGCCTAACATTTCCTTGTTATGTTTGGGGTCCCTCAAATAATAACAAAAAAAATCGGTTTAAATATTAAACAGCATTATTTGTTTAGCTCGCTTAACTGCTTGGTGTCCTACCATTTTTTTTCTCATAAAAGCGTCACTGGGATTATGTATGCTGTTTACATGCAGGCCTATGGTAGTCACTCACATAAATGGTTGAATTCTGACTCTTTGCATCTGTTGCTGTTTGCTGCTGTTAATTTTTTGGGGGAGTTGCTAGCTGATGAAGAAATCTCATGTTTAAGAAATCTCATGCACATGCATGTGACAAGTGTGTCATAAAAACAAAGTAATCTACAATAAATTAAAATGCATGCACTTGAACCCTGTATATACATTTAATTCGGTATAGAATAAGATGGGGAAAATGGCAATCTCTGAACAGCAAAAAATGTAACTGCATCTTTTGAGTTGATCACGTCAGTAATACAGCTCGTCTGTCTATTCAGTATCTGTGCAATTGCACCATCTGAGTTGTGTGAAGAGCCCTCCAGAGCGCTACATTGATGATAGAGTTCTCGCTCCTCCCTTCTCTTCCACTCCACAGCCTACCCACATTAACTCCAGCCCATTCAGCTGTGATTAGAAAAGCCTCTCAGCTCCAGAGTTTAAAATCATTTGACCAGAATGAATTCCAATCACTCCCTCCTTCTGCCCTCTGCTCCCACTTGTATTCGAGGACCTACACGTATAACAAGGAATAGAATGGAGAGACAAAGACTGTAAGGTGGTCAGACAAAAGTGCAGATTCAAAGGATTATACAACAAATTAAAGCAGCATTATGTAGTAATTTGACTTTAGGTGACAGCTGATGTTATATTCCTCTAAAACCGCAATGGTTTCTTAACAAATTAGAAATACCGCCTTTGATCGGACTTCAGTGAAAAAGTATTTAGTAGTCCATTCTATATTAAACACTCGGCACTCACTGTCGACTTTTCTTTGGCACACTCATGGTTGAAGAAGGGTTCAGAGCAGTGGCAGAGTAAAAACAGAACAGCCAAAGTCAAGTCAATGTATCACTGTACCCACTGCGCTACCTGGTGGAACCACTGGGCATTACAGGACAACCTGGTGGAACCACTGGGCATTACAGGACAAGGTCAAATGAATGTTGTCATGATTTTGATATGATTTGGGTGATTCTGTACCAATCTTTGGCGGGCCGGATGGAAATGATCAATGGGCCGGATGTGGCCCGTGGGCCGTAGTTTGCCCACCCTGCTCTAAATTGTCCATAGGTGTGAATGTGAGTGAGAATGGCTGTTTGTTATATGTGCCCTGCGATTGGCTGGCGACCAGTTCAGGGTGTATCCCGCCTCTCGCCCGAAGATAGCTGGGACGTTCGCGACCCAGGTGACGATAAGCGGTACAGAAGATAGATAGATAGATAGATAGATAGATAGATAGATAGATAGATAGATAGATAGATAGACAGATAGACAGATAGACAGATAGATAGATAGATAGATAGATAGATAGATAGATAGATAGATAGATAGATAGATGCTAAATTACTAATATTCATAGATAAAGCTATGAAATGTAAAATGTAAAATATTAAATATTAAACATAGTATATTAAAGATCTTAAAGATATGAAACATATCGCTGGCATCGGGTCGAAACCTCCCATGTCCAAATTTGGTAAATTTTATATTTTTTCACAAATTGATACTATTGGTTAGTCCCAATGTAGCCCTATGGGGGGATCGGACATGGCCCGGTTTAACAACGTCCGTCACCGGCGCCGTCAACCTGCAGGGCGCCTGTGGAAATTCAGCTACTGTGGGTCGAAGTCGAAGAAGAAGAAGAGGTGGAAAGCGGGTTCTTCGGCAGAAAGAGAAGAGGAAAGCACAGAGCCTAGAACTGAATGTGGGGACTTTGAATGTTGGGACTATGACAGGAAAATCTCGGGAGTTGGTTGACATGATGATTAGGAGAAAGGTTGATATATTGTGTGTCCAGGAGACCAGGTGGAAAGGCAGTAAGGCTAGAAGTTTAGGGGCAGGGTTTAAATTATTTTACCATGGTGTAGATGGGAAGAGAAATGGAGTCAGAGTTATTTTAAAAGATGAGTTGGCTAAGAATGTCTTGGAGGTGAAAAGAGTATCAGATCGAGTGATGAGGCTGAAACTTGAAATTTAGGGTGTTATGTATAATGTGATTAGTGGCTATGCCCCACAGAGATGAAAGAGAAATTCTGGAAGGAGCTCGACGAAGTAGTTCTGAGCATCCCATACAGAGAGAGAGTCGTGATTGGTGCAGATTGTAATGGACATGTTGGTGAAGGAATAGGGATGATGAAGAAGTGATGGTTAAGTACGGCATCCAGGAAAGGAACTTGGAGGGAGAGATGGTGGTAGACTTTGAAAAAAGGATGAAAATGGCTGTAGTGAACACTTTTTTCCAGAAGAGGCAGGAACATAGGGTGACCTACAAGAGCGGAGGTAGAAGCACGCAGGTGGATTACATCTTGTGCAGATGATGTAGTCTGAAGGAGGTTACCGACTGTAAGGTTGTGGTAGGGGAGAGTGTGGCTAGACAGCATAGGATGGTGGTGTGTAAGATGACTCTGGTGGTGGGGAGGAAGATTAGGAAGACAAAGGCAGAGCAGAGAACCATGTGGTGGAAGCTGAGACAGGACGACTGTTGTGCAGCTTTTCGGGAAGAGCTGAGACAGGCTCTCGGTGGACAGGAGGAGCTTCCAGAAGACTGGACCACTGCAGCCAAGGTGATCAGAGAGGAGAGTACTTGGTGTATCTTCTCGCAGGAAAGGAGAGAAGGAGAGTTGGTGGTGGAACCTCACAGTACAGGAAATCATACAAGGAAAAAGGTTAACTAAGAAGTGGGACACTGAGAGGACCGAGGAGAGGCGAAAGGAATAAATTGAGATGCGACACAGGGCAAAGGTAGAGGTGGCAAAGGCCAAACGAGGCATATGATGACATGTATGGCAGGTTGGACACTAAAGAAGGAGAAAAGAATCTATACAGGCTGGGCAGACAGAGGGATAGAGATAGGTTAGGGTGATTAAGCATAGAGATGGAAATATGTTGACTAGTGCCAGTAGTGTGCTAGCTAGATGGAAAGAATACTTCGAGGAGTTGATGAATGAGGAAAATTAGAGAGAAGGGAGAGTAGAAGAGGCAAGTGCGGTGGACCAGGAAGTGACAATGATTAGTAAGGGGGAAGTTAGAAAGGCATTAAAGAGGATGAAAAATGGAAAGTCAGTTGGTCCTGATGACATTCCTGTGGAGGTATGGAAGCATCTAGGAGAGGTGGCTGTGGAGTTTTTGACCAGCTTGTTCAATAGAATTCTAGTGCGTGAGAAGATGCCTGAGGAATGGAGGAAAAGTGTGCTGGTGCCATTTTTAAGAACAAAGGTGATGTGCAGAGCTGTGGGAACTATAGAGGAATAAAGTTGATGAGCCACACAATTAAGTTATGGGAAAGAGTGGTGGAGGCTAGATTCAGGACAGAAGTGAGTATTTGCGAGCAACAGTATGGTTTCATGCCTAGAAAGAGTACCACAGATGCATTATTTGCCTTGAGGATGTTGATGGAAAGGTACAGAGAAGGTCAGAAGGAGCTACATTGTGTCTTTGTAGATCTAGAGAAAGCCTATGACAGAGTACCCAGAGAGGAATTGTGGTACTGCATGCGGAAGGCTGGAGTGGCAGAGAAGTATGTTAGAATAATACAGGACATGTACGAGGGCAGCAGAACAGCGGTGAGGTGTGCTGTAAGTGTGATAGACGAAGTTAAGGTGGAGGTGGGACTGCATCAGGGATCAGCCCTGAGCCCATTCCTGTTTGCAGTGGTGATGGATAGGCTGACAGATGAGGTTAGACTGGAATCCCCGTGGACCATGATGTTTGCAGATGACATTGTGATCTGCAGTGAAAGCAGGGAGCAGGTTGAGGAACAGTTAGAAATATGGAGGCATGCACTGGAAAGCAAAGGAATGAAGATTAGCCAAAGTAAAACAGAATATATGTGCATGAATGAGAGGGGTAGTGGGGGAAGAATGAGGCTACAGGGAGAACAGATAGCAAGGGTGGAGGACTTTAAATACTTGTGGTCAACCGTCCAGAGCAATGGTGAGTGTGGTCAGGAAATGAAGAAACGGGTCCAAGCAGGTTGGAACGGGTGGAGGAAGGTGTTAGGTGTGTTATGTGACAGAAGAGTCTCTGCTCGGAAGAAGGGCAAAGTTTATAAAACAGTGGTGAGGCCAGCCATGATGTACGGATTAGAGACGGTGGCACTGAAGAGAGAACAGGAAGCAGAGCTGGAGGTGGCGGAAATGAAGATGTTGAGGTTCGCTCTCGGAGTGACCAGGTTGGATAAAATTAGAAATGAGCTCATCAGAGGTACAGCCAAGGGTCGATGTTTTGGAAACAAAGTTAGAGAGAGCAGACTTCGATGGTTTGGACACGTCCAGAGGAGAAATAGTGAGTATATTGGTAGAAGAATGATGAGGATGGAGCTGCCAGGGGAGAGAGCTAGAGGAAGACCAAAGAGAAGGTTGATGGTTGTCATGAGGGAAGACATGAGGGCAGTTGGTGTTCGAGAGGAGGATGCAGGAGATAGGCTTACATGGAAAGGATGACGCGCTGTGGTGACCCCAAAATGGACAAGCCGAAAGGAAAAGAAGAAGATACTATTGGTTAGTCCCCACATGATATCCATATTTTGTTGTCAAATTATAGATCAATATAAAGTCTTGAAACTGGCTTGCTCTCTTTGATGGTGCAATGTTAATGACTCAACAAATATGCCACTTTTTTGGTTTCCTAAAAAGTGCTGGTTTTGGAGATGTGAGGTTTCCATCTGACGCCAGCGATAGTAAACATATCAGCTCTCCAAAACTTCCCAAAAAAAAAAACAACAACAAAAAAGTACAGAAATAAAAAAACAGATCTGGTCTGCTCAAACGAACACCCTTACCATGCTGAAAACACATTTATTTTTGCTGCCCATATTTTGTTGTCCTACTAGTAATAATAGGTCTCCTTGTTCTTTTACGTGGCTCCTTCATCACAGTGTCACAGTGATGATGCTGACAGTGCTGTTGTGATGACCTTTCCCCATTGCCATGCTGTGCTCCCATGTCCCTGTGGCCAACAGCACCCCTGTCAGCTATAATCAGTGCTACACTTTGACCACCAAGCTGCTGTCGGAGTCCCTCCAGTTGACACACGGAGACAGATGCAGGTTGTGAATATCGCCGCATGTGATTCTTCCCACTTTAGCGACATGTGTACCTCTCCTTGTGGTTTAGAATAGTACAGAGAAAAGGGTGAAATTTGAAATTCCAGATTCTGATAACTGTGGGTAAATCCATCCATCCATTTTCTCTGAGCCGCTTATCCTCACAAGGGTCGCGGGAGTGCTGGAGCCAATCCCAGCTATCATCGGGCAGGAGGCGGGGTACACCCTGAAATCGTTGCCAGCCAATCGCAGAGCACATATAAACAAACAACCATTCGCACTCACATGCACACCTAGGGGCAATTTAGAGTCTCCAATTAATGCATGTTTTTGGGATGTGAGAGGAAACCGGAGTGCCCGGAGAAAACCCACGCAGGCCCGGGGAGAACATGCAAACTCCACACAGGCGGGGTCGGGGATTGAACCCCGGTCCCCAGAACAGTGAGGCTGACGCTCTAACCAGTCGCCCACCGTGCCGCCAATAATAATAATAATAATCATCATCATCATCATCATAATAATAATCATAATAATAATAACAATTATTATTATTTTTATTATTATTATTATTAAAACTGAATCACCTTTTGACTCATTACTTCAGTATTTAATTCACTGAATACTTTTGCTCAAGCCGGCATGGTAGACGGGCGTGCTGGAGCCTATCCTAGCTATCATCGGGCAGGAGGCGGGGTACACCCTGAACTGGTTGCCAGCCAATCGCAGGGCACATAGGAACAAACAACCATTCACACTCACAGTCATGCCTACGGGCAATTTAGAGTCTCCAATTCATGCATGTTTTTGTGATGTGGGAGGAAACCGGAGTGCCCGGAGAAAACCCACACAGGCACGGGGAGAACATGCAAACTCCACACAGTTCTGTTCTTTTCTTATGCTGCTTTATATCATAGACTACTCTATATAGAGCAATGCAGTTTACAGTTTGTAAATGTAAATCTCAAATCTTTTAGTGTAAATGCTTGCATCAAAATATCTCCTTGAGTACAAACGTGACCTTTGGCAAGGATGCTGCAATGAAATAATATTGTCATTGTTCTGCAAAATGCATTTGTGGGCACCACTTTTTTCTTCTGGTTTCCACATCAACATAATTAAGATTTTTAAGGAAATAAAACTGGTGAACTAATTAATAATTAATTTGCAAAACTGTCTTTAAATTCTCTGTCTGACGGTCTGTCTTTAAGTCTGTCTGCTACAGCTAGGCTGTATGTTCTCCCCTTCTCTCTTTATTAACATGACAACATGACAGTTTAATGTCACTAAACAGCAAGACAATTTGAAATCAGGGATTTCATTGATACAAAAAAGTGTTATTTGACACGGTTTGGTGGCCTCAGTATTGCATCTCAGCTTTTTGCAGATGATGTAGTTCTGTTGGCTTCATCAAGCCGTGATCTCCAACTCTCATTGGAGCGGTTCACAACTGAGTGTGAAGCGGCTGGAATGAAAATCAGCACCTCCAAATCTGAGACCATGGCCGTCAGTCAGAAAACGGTAGAGCGCCCACTCCAGGTCGGGGATGTCATCCTGCCCCAAGTGGAGGAATTCAAGTATCCTGGGGTCTTGTTCACGAGTAAGGGAAGAATGGAACGGGAGATCGACAGACGGATCGACGCAGCGTCAGCAGTGATGCGGACTTTGTATCGGTCCGTTGTGGTGAAGACGGAGCGAAGCCGAAAGGTGAAGCTCTCAATTTACCGATCGATCTCCCTATGGTCATGAGCTGGGGTTCATGACCGAAAGAACAAGTTCCCGGATACAAGCGGCTGAAATAAGTTTATAAATAAGTCCAGGGTCTTCCTTAGAGGGTGAGAAGCTTGGTAATCCGGGTGGGGCTCAGAGTAGAGCCGCTACTCCTCCGCATTGAGAGGTGGCTCGGGGATTAGGATGCCTCCTGGATGCGGCCCTAGTGAAGGGTTGCGAGCAGGTCCCACCGGGAGGAGACCCCGGTGATGACCCAGGACACGCTGGAAAGACTATGTCTAACTTTGGGAACGCCCAGAATTTCCTGCTAAGGCTACCGCAACCCGACTATTATTTACATCCATCCATCCATTTTCTGAGCCGCTTCTCCTCACTAGGGTTGCGGGCGTGCTGGAGCCTATCCCAGCTGTCATCGGGCAGGAGGCGGGGTACACCCTGAACTGGTTGCCAGCCAATCGCAGGGCACATACAAACAAACAACCATTCACACTCACATTCACAACTACGGGCAATTTAGAGTTGTCAATTAACCTAGCATGCATGTTTTTGGGATGTGGGAGGAAACCGGAGTGCCCGGAGAAAACCCACGCAGGCACGGAGAGAACATGCAAACTCCACACAGGCGGAGACGGGGATTGAACCCCGCACCTCAGAACTGTGAGGCTGACGCTCTAACCAGTCATCCACCGTGCTGCCCTATTATTTACAATTATTGATAAATGAAAGTAGCGAGCGGCATGTCGATTATTGTAACGGAGTAAAAGTACCCTGTCTTCTTAACATAAATACTTGAGAAAAAGTGAAAAGTATGCTTTATTAAAACTACTCTGACAAGTACAATTTATCCCAAATTTTACTTGAGTAAATATAACGGTTAATATAACGCATTCCTACCCACCTCTGCCCCTGAGCTCCTTCCTGTTTGCACTGGTGATGGATAGGCTGACAAATGAGTTTAGACTGGAATCCTCATGGACCATGATGTTTATAGATGACATTGTGATCTGCAGTGAAAGCAGGGAGCAGGTGGAGGAGCAGTTAGAAAGATGGAGGCATGACAGAATATATGTGCATGAATGAGAGGGGAGGAGGGAGAAGAGTGAGGCTGCAGGGAGAAGAGATAGCGAGGGTGGAGGACTTTCAAAACTTGGGGTCAACAATCTAGAGGAATGGTGAGTGTGGTAGGGAGGTGAAGAAATGGATCCCAGCAGGTTGGGATGGGTGGAGGAAAGTGTCAGGTGTTATGTGTGTTATTTGACAGAAAAGTCCCTGCTCGGATAGTAGAGAAAGTCTAGAGAACAGTGGCAAGGCCTGGCATTATGTACAGATTAGAGACAGTGGCACTGAAGAGACAACAGGAAGCAGAGCTGGAGGTGGCGGAAATGAAGATATTGAGGTTCGCTCTTGGAGTGACCAGGTTGGATAAAATTAGATATGAGCTCATCAGCGGGACAGCCAAGGATGTTTTGGAGACAAAGTTAGAGAGAGCAGACTTCCATGGTTTGGACACGTCCAGAGCAGAAATAGTGAGTATATTGGTAGAAGGATGATGAGGATGGTGCTGCCAGGCAAGAGAGCTAGAGGAAGACCAAAGAGAAGATTGATGGATGTCGTGAGTGAAGATATAAGGCCAGTTGGTTTTGGGGGGAGGAGGCAAAAGTCACACTTAGATGGAAAAGGATAAGGCGCTGTGGCGACCCCTAACGTGACAATAGACGATAATAATAATAATAATAATAATCCATCCATTTTCCAAGCCGCTTCTCCTCAATAGGGTCACGGTTGTGCTGGAGCTTATCCTAGCTATCATCGGGCAGGAGGCGGGGTACACCCTGAACTGGTTGCCAGCCAATTGCAGGGCACATACAAACAAACAACCATTCGCACTCACATTCACACCTACGGGCAATTTAGAATCTCCAATTAATGCATGTTTTTGGGATGTGGGAGGAAACTGGAGTGCCCGGAGAAAACCCACGCAGGCACGGGGAGAACACGCAAACTCCACACAGGTGGGGCCGGGGATTGAACCCCGGTCCTCAGAACAGCGAGGCTGACGCTCTAACCAGTCGCCCACCGTGCCGCCAATAATAATAATAATAATAATAATAATCATCATCATCATCATAATAATGATGATGATGTCAAACTCTGACTGTCAAACTCCTGAAGTTTGCAGATGACACCACTGTCATCGGCCTCATCAAGGACGGTGACGAGTCTGCATATCGACAGGAAGCGGAGCGGCTGGAGCTGTGGTGCGGCCGACACAACCTGGAGCTGAACACGCTCAAAACTGTAGAGATGATCGTGGACTTCAGGAGGCATCCTTCGCCACAGCTGCCCCTCACGTCGTCCAGCTGCCTTGTGTCAACCGTCGAGACCTTCAAGTTCCTGGGAATTACAATCTCCCAGGACCTGAAGTGGGCGACCAACATCAACTCCGTCCTCAAAAAGGCCCAGCAGAGGATGTACTTCCTGCGGCTTCTGAGAAAGCACGGCCTGCCACCGGAGCTGCTGAGACAGTTCTACACAGCGGTCATCGAATCAGTCCTGTGTTCTTCCATCACAGTCTGGTTTGGTGCTGCTACAAAAAAGGACAAACTCCGACTGCAACGGACAATCAAAACTGCTGAAAGGATTGTCGGTACCCCCCTACCCACCCTTGAGGACTTGCACGCTGCTAGAACTAAGACAAGGGCGTGCAAAATCCTCTCGGACCCTCCCCACCCCGGTCACCGGCTCTTCCAGCTCCTTCCCTCAGGTAGGCGCTACCGATCATTGCAAACTAGAACTAGTAGACATTCCAACAGCTTCTTGCCTCTTGCAATCAACTTCTTAAACAGCTAACTTATAATTCCATTACAACAAACTGGCAATTTTTTTGACTTGAGTTCGTTGTCACATTTCTGTGGGGCCAATTATGTATTACTCGTGCACTCACTGTAGTTGTCTCGCCGTGCTGCACTATTTGCATATAGTGGCCACTCATGCCAGAGTAGCATCTGCTCCATTTGCACACTGATTGAGGAGTATCTGTAACATTTGCACAACCATTGTCCCAGATTATCGCACTACTCGTCACTTTCAACCGCATACACTCCTTGAAGTTTCAGTGCCCTTTGGTCAATGGTCATTGCACCGGACTATTGCGATATTAGCCATTCGAACTGCTCTAAGTGCTAGAGGACTCTGCATCTTTTTGCACAATTGTTGTTTGTTGTTGTTTTTTGTCAATGTCTTTATGTCTCCAAAGTGTTCTGTAAATTGACTGTCTGTTGTACTAGAGCGGCTCCAACTACCGGAGACAAATTCCTTGTGTGTTTTGGACATACTTGGCAAATAAAGATGATTCTGATTCTGATTCTGATTCTGATAATCATAATAATAATAACAATTATTATTATTTTTATTATTATTATTCTTAAAACTGAATAACCGGTGACTCATTACTTCAGTATTTAATTCACTGAATACTTTTGCTCAAGCCGGCATGGTAGACGACTGATTGGCACATCCGCTTCACAGTTCTGGGGACCGGGGTTCAAATCCCGGCCCCGCCTGTGTGGAGTTTGCATGTTCTCTCTGTGCATGGGTGGGTTTTCTTCGGGCACTCCGGTTCCCTCCCACATCCCAAAAACATGCGTGTAGGTTGATTGGAGACTCTAAATTGCCCGTAAGTGTGATTGTGAGTGCGGATGGTTGTTTGTTTCGTGTGTTTAGGTCCAATGACTGCTAACAGGCATGCTTACACACCCACACACTACTGTATACACACACCAGACAAGGAGGATTACTGGGGTATTGAGCCATGTATATGGCTTCCTGATCTCAGCACAGAGGGTGACAGATGTCAAAGTGAATGTGTGCATTGAGGTTGTATGCGTTTTTGTGATGTCTGACTGAGGCTGACAGTCCAATCCGCATCCTCCAGGGGGATGCTTGTTTGTGACGAGTGTTGACATGAATAAAACACACACATGCAAGCACACACACTCTCACACACACACACACACTGCTTTGCTCACGTGAATAAGGAGTGCAATGCATTTGTACAAAAAGATATGAAGCACGCTGCATGCTGTGGAAGTTCAAGTGGGGATAAAATGACCCATGTTAATCAAATTATTGTTGATGAGGAACCTTTTTAAATTACTGAGGCTCGTGGGTGTTTTAAGGTCATACTGCATGTATGATTCTCTGCTACAGCCAAAGGCCTTCTGCCCACCATATATAGTCTTTCTTTTGAGCTTCTTTCTAATTCTACTGGGAACATTTTTAATAGGTAAGCCCTTATTCTTTTAGAAGCATAGATAATTGTTCACATAGTTGAAGACAGAAAAGTCTTTGTTCTCCAGTCTCGACAGCCACAGTACAAAGTGTAGCGGGAAGACTAGGTGGGTTTGTTTATTGCAATGTTTGTGACTAGATATTTGCTTGTAATTGTGGCACACAAGTGACTAAAGAGCCTGGGTGAAGATAATAATAATAATCATTATCCATCCATCCATTTTCTGAGCCGCTTCTCCTCACTAGGGTCGCGGGCGTGCTGGAGCCAATCCCAGCTGTCATCGGGCAGGAGGCGGGGTACACCCCGAACTGGTTGCCAGCCAATCGCAGGGCACATACAAACAAACAACCATTCGCACTCACATTCACACCTACGGGCAATTTAGAGTCTCCAATTAATGCATGTTTTTGGGATGTGGGAGGAAACCGGAGTGCCCAGAGAAAACCCACGCAGGCACGGGTAGAACATGCAAACTCCACACAGGCAGGACCGGGGATTGAACCCGGGTCCTCAGAACTGTGAGGCTGACGCTCTAACCAGTCGCCCACCGTGCCGCCTTAATAATAATAATAATAATAATAATAATAATAATAATAATAATAATAATAATAATAATAATAATAATAATTATTATTATTATTATTATTATTATTATTATCATTATTATTGTTATTATTATTATTATTGTTATTATTATTATTATTATTATTATTATTATTATTATTATTATTGCCCTGTGATTGATTGGCGACCAGTTCAGGGTTTACCCCGCCTCTCGCCCGGAGTCATTGTGAGATCTCCCCCACGACCAGTGGTGCGAGGCTTGCAAATGTCAACAAACCCAGGCGGGGTTTGAGAACTGCAAAGTTATTTGGCTGTTGCCTCGTTGCTGTTATGCAGAAAATGTCAAGATTATGGTTAAGGATGAGATGTCCCTTGGTTGTGAGTGACCGGATGTTGAGAAATGCCGAAGACACCTCATCTGGCTCCTCTCAATGCGGAGGTGCAGCGGCTCTACACTGACCGAGCTTCTCACCCGTTTGCTAAGGGAGAGCCCGGAAACTCATTTTGGCCGCTTCTATCCGGGATCTTGTTCTTTCGGTCACGACCCACAGCTCGTGACCATAGGTGAGGGGAGGAAAGTACATTGACTGGTAAATTGAGAGCTTCGCCTTTTGGCTTAGCTCCTTCTTCACCACAACAGACCAATAAAAAGTCTGCATCACTGCAAATGCTGCAACGATCCACCTGTCGATTTCCCGTTCCATTCTCCCCTCACTCGTGAACAAGACCCCAAGATACTTGAACTCCTCCACTTGGCGCAGGATCTCATCCCTGACCTGGAGAGGGCACTTTACCCTGTTCCGACTGAGGACCATGGTCTCACATTTGGGGGTTCTGATTCTCATCCCGGCACGGTGGCCGACTGGTTAGAGCGTCAGCCTCACAGTTCTGAGGACCCGGGTTCAATCCCCGGCCCCACCTGTGTGGAGTTTGCATGTTCTCCCCGTGCCTGCGTGGGTTTTCTCCGGGCACTCCGGTTTCCTCCCACATCCCAGAAACATGCATTAATTGGAGACTCTAAATTGCCCGGAGGTGTGAATGTGAGTGCGGATGGTTGTTTGTTTCTATGTGGCTTGCGATTGGCTGGCAACCAGTTCAGGGTATCCCTGCCCGATGACAGCTGGGATAGGCTCCAGCACGCCCGCGACCCTAGTGAGGAGAAGCGGCTCAGAAAATGGATGGATGGATGGATGATTCTCATCCCAGCTGCTTCACACTCGGCTTGATGAAGCCAACAGAACCACATCATCTGCAAAAAGAAAAGATGCAATACTGAGGCCACCAAACCGGACCCCCTCTACACCTCGGCTGCGCCTAGAAATTCTGTTGATAAAAGTTATGAATGGTGACAAAGGGCAGCCTTGCCGGAGTCCAACCCTCACCGGAGACGAGTCCGACTTATTGCCGGCAATGCGGACCAAACTCTGACACTGGTCGTACAGGGACCGAACACCCCATATCAGGGGGTTTGGCACCCCATACTCCCAAAGCACCCTCCACAGGACTCCCTGAGGGACACGGTCGAACGACTTCTCCACAAAACACATGTAGACTGGTTGGGTGAACTCCCATGCACCCTCGCTGGTCAACTGAGCTGGTCCACTGCTCCACGGCCAGGACGAAAACCACACTGCTCCTCCTGAATCTGAGATTCGACTTCCCGACGGACCCTCCTCTCCAGCCCCTCTGAATAGACCTTACCAGGGAAGCTGAGGAGTGTAAACCCCCTGTAGTTGGAACACTCCCCAGTCTGCTAATCCAGAGGCACTATCCCCGATGTCTATGCGATGTTGCAAAGGCGTGTCAACCAGGGCAGCCCCACAACATCCAGAGCCTTTAGGAACTCCGGACGAATCTTAGCCACCCCTGGGGCCTTGCCACCAAGGAGCTTTTTAACCACCTCAGTGACCTCAACCCCAGAGAGAGACGAGCCCGCCTGAGAGACCCCATACTCTGCTTCCTCATGGGAAGGCGTGTTGGTGGAATTAAAGGAGGTCTTCAAAGTATTTCCCCACCAACACACAACGTCCTGAGTCAAGGTCAGCAGTGCCCCATCCCCACTATACACAGTGTTGACGGTGCACTGCTTCCCCCTCCTGAGACGCCGGATGGTGGACCACAATTTCCTTGAAGCCGTCCCAGAAGTCGTTCTCCATGACCTCACCGAACTCCTCCCATGTCCGAGTCTTTGCCTCAGCGACCACCAAAGCTGCATTCTGCTTGGCCAGCCGGTACCCATCAGCTGCCTCAGTAGTTCCACAGGCCAAAAAGGACCGATAGGACTCCTTCTTCAGCTTGACAGCATCCCTCACCGCTTGTGTCCACCATCGGTTTCAGGGATTGCTGCCACGACAGGCACCTTACTGCCTCAACTCTGGTCGGCCTCCTCGGCAATGCAGGCACGGAACATGGTCCACTCGGACTCAATGTCCCCCGCCTCCCCCGAGACTTGGGTGAAGTTCTGCCGGATGTGGGAGTTGAAATTCCTTCTGACAGGGGATTCTGCCAGACGTTCCCAGCAGACCCTTACATTACATTTGTGCCTGCCAGGTCAGACCGGCATCTTCCCCCACCATCGGAGCCAACTTACCACCAGGTGTTGATCAATTGACAGCGCCGCCCCTCTTTCACACGAGTGTTCAAGACTTGCGGCCGCAAGTCCGATGACACGACCACAAAGAAGATCATCGAACTGCGACCTAGGGTGTCCTGGTGCCAAGTGCACGTGTGGACACCCTTATGCTTGAACATTGTTTCCGTAATGGACAATCCATGGTGAGCACAGAAGTCCAACAACAGAACACCACTCGGGTTCTGATCGGAGAGGAGGGGCGGGCGTTCATCCAAATCACGCCCTTCCAGATCTCGCTGTCATTGCCCAAATGAGCATTAAAGTCCCCCAGCAGAACGAGGGAGTCCCCAGTGGGAGCGCTCTCCAGCACACCCTCCAAGGACAGGCAGGCAGGTCCTGTCCCCCCCACCCGAAGGCGGAGGGAGGTTACCCTCTCGTTCACCGGGGTGAACCCCAATGTACAGGCGCCGAGCCTGGGGGGGCAATAAGTATACCCACACCTCCTCGGCGCCTCTCACCGTGGGCAATGCCAGAGTGGAAGAGAGTCCAACCGCTCTCAAGAGGACTGGTACCAGAGCCCAAGCCATGTGTGGAGGCGAGCCCGACGATATCTATTCGGAACTTCTCAACATCACACACCAGCTCGGGCTCCTTCCCTACCAGACAGGTGACATTCCACGTCCCTATAGCCAGTTTCTGTCACCGGGTATCGGCTTGCCAAGGTCCCCGCCTTCGGCCACCGCCCAGCTCACACTGCACCTGACCCCTATGGTCCCTTTCGGGCTGTGCTCGGCCAGGACCCATGTGTGCAGGCCCGGCCACCAGGTGCTCGCCTTCAAGCCCCACCTCCAGGCCTGCTCCAGAGGGGAGCCCCAGTAACCCGCGTCCGGGCAAGGGAAACCTAACCTACCAATTTATTTTGTTCGTCATAGGGGTTTTTTGGAGCCGTGCTTTGTCTGGTCCCTCACCTAGGACCTGTTTGCCATGGATGATCCTACCAGGGGCGTGAAGCCCCAGACTACTTAGCTCCTGAGGATCATTGAAATGCACAAACCCCTCCACCACGATAAGGTGATGGCTCAAGGAGGGGAGATTACATGCAAATGTAATGTAAAGAACAAAATGTAGAGTGAATGACTGAACTCGTGACGTGAGGGTGGAATGAGAATGTGCGATGACAATGCGAGCGCTGTAAACTTGTGTGACCTTTAGTTAAGCCTAAGCCTTTGGTGCGCGCTCGTCAGCGCGGCAAAGAAGGTCCAGTGCATCTCCGCCACCTCGTGGTGAGAGGTGGGGCTCCCTTGCTGTGCAACAGTGTCTTCGGCAGGCAGGAGAAACAAAGAGCAGATAACAAAGGGGGCTCTGGCCTTTTATGCCCAGGAGAACAGGGCTGGCCCAGGGACACAGTGGGAAGACAGACCGTGACTCTGAGTATTGAATTTCCATCCTGGAATTTTCTGTGGTTTTAAAACCAATGGATTAAAAGATTAATTCATTTCCAGCTTTTGTATTGTGACACCCACACCCTGGTTAGTTTCAGCCTTATGTGGTGGCTAAGAGCCCTTAATATAAAACATCTCATCTGATTCAGTTGACAAACAGATTTGACACCAGACGTTGAAAAAATCATCAGTGGCATTGGTATCATGGTATACACTTGGTCATTCATGCAGAGTTAGTAAAATATCAAAACAGACATTTAAATTCGGTGAAAAATGGGCACAGTTCCGGGGTTACAGTAACTCTTAAATGCATGCGGGTGTTGCCCGTGTTCAATCAATTGTCCCACAGCGCTTGACCATTTGGATAGAGGTTCTCCCAACATTTTGGTCGTCATCTCAGTTCTGCACAAAAAAGGCTCTTTGTTGAATGGAAGCCCAGATTTCTAGGGGAGCTGTTAATTAGTTTAAGGTCCGGGTGACATAAACCAGGCTTCTTGTGACCGTCTGGCTCAGCGGGGCAGCAGGGAGGAATGCAGAGTTTACCAGTTGTGGGAGTTGCTGTTGCCACCTTCTTCCGTCAGGGCATACTCACTACACCAGTCATTCCTTCCAAGGACTGACATCACTGTGTCACTAAACTGAGAAACGTGCAGAAAGTACACACAAAAAAACACGGTACTGTATGTTACCACAAAACCAGTACTTTCGGGATTATGAGAGAGTTTTACTTGTATACAGTTAAATTAGAATAGTATCAAAGGCTTAATTTAGTTAGGTAGTTCAATTAAAAAACTGAAACTCATAAAGATGATTTTGATTTTTAAATATTTATGAACAATTCTGATGATTATGGATTACAGCAAACAAAAACCCAAAATTCACCACCTCTAGAAACTACAATATTATAGAACACAAAATCAAGAAACCATTGCCATGACTTTTAATGTAGAAATTAGTATTTTCCCAAGTGTTTAATGAATCTACATTATGTATGAGTACTGAAATAAATTGACTTTTCTCCCATTAGTCTAATTTATTGAGCCGTACCTGTAGATGAACATGACATCAAAAGTTAATTAATTAATTAAATGTACTGCACCAAGATGGCGGATACGAACCTCTATCAATCTCTATCATCTTGAAGGCTCGCTACATTAATAGAAATAAAAGTTCTCGATTTCAGCGGTCAACTGTTTTTGGACTCAAACACACACAGGAAGTGGAATTTTAGAGAAAATTTTATGAAAACTACAGGGGTGGGTTGGTCATGTTCCATTGTTCAACAATTGCCCTGAATTGTCACATTTGAAAAGGGAGAATCACAAATACTTTGTCATTAGGTCAGTTCTTGTTAAAAAGGTCCTTGTTGGAGAACTCTCTAAGAATGGCTGGAGGAGGACTCCTGACCAGTTTATGGCACGATTGATATTAAACCGATTTCCTGTGTCTTGTGAAAACAGACCGGCTGGCTGAGGTCAGGAGGCAGGAATGCAAAGGTTATTAGCTCTTGCCGTTGCCGTTGACAACTGTGGTTCATAGGCGTATTTGTTACAATCAATAAAAAATTAACTACATGCCATGTATGCTGTGCCCTAAATTATTGTATGTAGTGTCTAACAAATGCTCTATGGTGAATATATTTTTATTTGCTGTGTGAACACATTGTTTGGTTTTAAACACGGGATAGCTGCTTTTGAGGTGAAAGTTTGATTGTGATAGAAAAGTCTGGGGTTTTGTGAGTGTAGTTTCAATTTTTGGATTCGTGTTTAAGGGTTTGAGCAAATGAGTGGAGATTTCAAGAAATGCATTTTAGCAATTGTGCATTTTTTAAACATTTCGAGTCATTATTCAGATGAACAGTTTTAAGATTCATCCATCCATCCATTATCCTCACAAGGGTCGCAGGAGTGCTGGAGCCTATCCCAGCCATCATCAGGCAGGAGGCGGGGTACACCCTGAACTGGTTGCCAGCCAATTGCTGGGCAGATATAAACAACCAACCATTCACACCTACGGGCAATTTAGAGTCTTCAATTAACTTACCATCCATGTTTTTGGAATGTGGGAGGAAAGCGGTGTTCCCGGAGAAAACCCACACAGGCGCAGTGAGAACATGGAAACTCCACACAGGCGAGGCTGGATTTGAACCCGGGTCCTCAGGACTGTGAGGCAGATGTGCTAACCAGTCGCTCACTGTGCCACCAGCTTTAAGATAATCTTTTTAATTAAACTCCAGCAACCCATCGTCATGCAAATTATAGAAATAACATTATATTATGAGGAAAAAAGCTGTTATGGCACAGGAAGTAGTAACAGTCTGAGATCTACTTCAAGTACAGTAGCAATTTTTTATTGTTTCTTTGTCTTCTTCAAATATTCACAATGTACTAAAGTCCATAGTTAATGTAATGTAAAGAGCTAAGTCTGTAAATGTTACTGTTATGGCAAAATGACAAAATATAGTCTATATACTCTTTTATTAAAAATACATTATCCCATATTATGTCATAATTTTGTGTGTGATGATTTGATGACTTCAATAGTCCTATGTTCTTGTGTGGTCGAGTGGCTAAATTGTCTAGTTGCTAAATTGTTTCTTAGTCCTTTCCGTCATACTGTTTCAGTGACTGTACCAACCTCCCTTTTCTCTCAAGGACAAGATGAGATAACTTTCTGAATAGGTCTTTTTTTCCTCATTCCCCTCCCAGTTTTTCTGTATAATTAGACATTGGTTTCCCTTATGTGTCTCAGAGACGGGCAGAGACACGGGCACCTCTTGACTCCATCTCTTTTTGGAAAGATTTCTTATTTTTTTTGGAATAAAAACCCACAAAAGACAAGATTGTTTCCTCATTTAATTTCCAAAACATTACATTTAAATTCTCAACCAAGTTCAGCATCCAGATAATATTCTTGAACTGCTGATCAATAATCACTTTGCTGGACGACTACACACTATTGTTTTCTACTTAACAGACAATGGGTATTTGATTTCAGCGGTGGAATTGTGTTTGTGCGTCTGTGTGTGTGTATGCGAGTAAGTGATAGAGAGAGAGAGCAAGAGAGAGAGAGAGAGAGTGAAAGAGAGAGACAGAGAGAGAGAGAGAGAGTGAGAGCAAGAGAGAGAGAGAGACAGAGAGAGAGAGAGAGTGAAAGAGAGTGAGAGAGAGAGAGAGAGAGAGAGAGATCATTGGTTGCTTGGCAGCAGTGGTGCTGGCTTCATTAACCTCCTAATGACAGGCTGATGGAGGTGACTTAAGAGGCACTCTTGTTTCTCCCTCTTTTTCCCATCCTTTATCTTTAAGACATACCTCCTGGTGATTGCCATCTCTTTTTTTCAACATTTATCCATTTGATCTAATGCATATTCTTTGCAGACATCCCAGCTAGCAAGAAGCGGGGCCCTCGGTGGAAAGCCAGTCAATCACAACAACTGACTCCCACAAAAGCGTGTATGTTTACAAAATGTTATACTGTAGGTACAGCACAGCTGTAAACATTTCAAACCATGAGCGTAAAATGTTGTTATAAAATATGTGTAAAAACTGCCATTTTTTCACGTCAAAATCCAATTCAGTTCAAGGATTGTGTCTCTTTGCCTTTGTTTTGTCTTGTGGAGATAAAATATATACAGCATCAACAAAAGCTTGGTACTTGGGCAAGGGAATCAAACCGACTTCAGGTTCTTCAAAGGCTTCAAGCCCATTGGGGTGGAACGATTTTTGAAAAACTGTTCAGTTCAACTGTTTTGGCTCAGTCCACGTGTCCCGTTCGGTTTGGTAAGTGCAACGCCCCCCATTTACGATTGCGGCGGACCAGTGTAGGCTACAGTCGCGTCAATGCTAACCAAGATGGCGGAGCGCATGGTCGTTAACTCCCACTGGTATTCTAGGCAGGACACATTATCTGCGTTATACCCTTGCGCCGATGAAGCAGCCAATCATATTGCAGTGGGGCGTGTCCTGCCCAGCATCGTGGGGTTCATAGTTGTATTCCACTCTGTAGCAGCATACGGCTCTCCTTCAATGCACTTTTTGTACTATTTCCTAGATTGTAAATGCACTGAACATTGGCTACACCCATCAGAACCTTAAAGAGACTAAAAAAATCGGATCAGGATTTTTGGGGCCGATCAGCGAGTTTAAAAAAAACGATAACCAATCACCGATCCGATCCCAAGCTGGAGCAATTTGTCTATTTAAATGACATTTACTGTATATACTTGTGTATTGCATACTGAGTATCTTCAAAAGTATTCTCTATTCAAGTCATGTATTCTAATCAGTCAGGTCAAACCAACATTACAACATGACAGAAATAATGGGTGCTAACTTACTGTAATTAAATTACTTTATTGTAATTACTTCACACACTCCGAAACTTTAGAGCATGATTTGACATAACGCCGGCATGTTTACGTACAACCATTAGTGCTAGCACTAGGTTGCTAGGTTACATAACGTTTTGCATTACTTTTTGACTGCCCCTCGTACATATATAGAACAGCTACAGAAAATAATATGCCCGCCACGAACCACAGGCATTTTAGACACTGGTTTCTTTGACTCAAGTTTAAGAGGTCATTAATGACATAAATCTGGTGGTGCAGTTTGTTTTTCAAAAACGTTAGCGAATGTTAGTCTTCTTTCTAGGATGACGCTAGTTGCTAGCCGAGGAGCTGTGTATACTTGGCATTTGTATTGGCAGATGAGCACCTATAAATCTCTGTTTATAGATGCACCTCTGCAAATAACTCTGCCTCGTAAGGGTCACTTACGTATTTGTGCCCACATCAAGAAAGACAGATTGTCCATACATAGTAGAGATTTTTATGCAGATGCTTCTATTCACTCTAGGAAATTAGATGGCTGAAAATTCTACCCGTATTAAGTTTTCCAGAGAATTCACCCATGATCGTTGGAGAGAAACGGAAAATGAGGGAAAAAGCAAATAGTTCCGAAAAAAACCCATCTGGCATCCAAAATCATTTATAACAAATGAGACACATTTTTTAACCAGCAAATACCAGTTACTAGAGTTAATGATGGTTTGATCAGTTATGTTATAGCGATTATGATACAGCTCTGAATCTGCTTATTGCTTCCTTGCTTTGATGCAACGGTGAACAAACCAAAACATGAACATATTGGAAAAATTAAGCCATTGGCAGATAAAATGATCCTTATTTACAACAATTGCAGGTCAAAAGTTAACTCGTGTCCTAATACTAAGTGTGTACCGATGAAAATAATCGACATTGTTGGGGTAATGCCAAAGACACTATCTTTCCGGTGATGCTTGTAATGATATTTTGCGCCTTCTAACTATGCTCCATTTATGTCAATCCACTTTGTTGTCCACATGCAAACACAATGGATTGTGTTTGTAACCATTCACCCACACTCATCTATGTGATATCCAATTCTTCCCTCACTTTCTCTTGTTATCTTTTACTGCCTTCTCTCATTCCATTAGTAAAGGATTTTCAAGGTCCTGGAAGCAGAAGCCCATTTTCTTCATTTTCCCTCAGTGGCTTCATCAACGGGATTCAGACGAACAGCCTCAAGCTGTTTTTAATTCAATTCCAGCGATCCATCATCAAGCGCCCATACAAACTCTTTGCAAAAAGGGAGGGGTGTTATTATGTATGTGTATGCATCCATGCAGGATCATCTTTATCCTCAGGGTTCACATCTGGCAACCCACGATAAGAGCAACCAAGTATCACACCAGACCATGTTGGAACCGACCAATCACAACCACAATAACATACCCACACATACAGTACTTATACAACCACTGTGGTTTAGAAAAAATACATTCATCATTGCTACCACCAAGGATGTTATGTTTTCATTGGTGTGGCTTTATTTGTTTATTTATTTAGTTATATGTGCAATTTCCTGTTTGCAGTTGTTGATATATTAACTGGGACCTTCCGCTCCCCTATCTTGCTGGTAAGATCTATTTGGAGGTTTTTGAGAGAAGGCTCCTTCAGGAAGTCAAACCTCGGTATGAGAAGGAGACGTGTGGTTTTTGTCGTGCCGTGGAATAGTAAAAATAATTTCTATACCATTAGCAAGAGTGCTGAATGGTGCATGGGCATTCACCCAACCAGTAAACATCACCTTTGCTGCTTGGGAGTTAAGGGGTCCACATTTACAAGCAGCCGACATTAGTTTCCCTCGCAAGGTGTTGGGGCTCTCCCTTTCGGCCAGCGATCGGCAACCTTTGTGACATGGAGTGCCCGTTTATCAATTTTAACGCAAAGTTAAATTATGATACAAAATACAAAACATTTCTCACATACTGTACCTACATACATCCTGCTTCCCATGATTTGCAGTGTAATGCATTATGCAATAGGTTGCTTCTGTCACTTGATTTATTTATTTTTTTATAGTGATAAGTAGAGCTAGCTTGTTTAACATACCTGGAAACCTGTTTTTTTGTGGTGTGGCCGAACCAGTCGTCAAGGGGTGGGGGGGTGGTTCACCATGAAAAACACTATACTGTAGGCATCCGAGGGCTGCCCACAATGTAGTGTTTTAGAGGGGCACCGCAATTATTATGCCTACTTCATTTCCCCCTTGCCATTTACAGTACAAGTCCGCAAAAATAGCACTCAGGAATCACTCTGCCAGCCCCTCTGCTGAGGCGCTTTCTGACATCACCACGAAGCCGAATAGAACATATTTGTATCTGAGGGTTCGCCGCATCGTGTCAGCCTCCCTGGACTGGACACAGCCACAGATACCTGTATGTATTGGTAGATACAACATGGCCATTTTGAGCTCCGTGCCAACAGTGACGCTAAGCTAAGGAGGTCAAAGTCCAAGTGTGTCCACGGTATGAAAACCAAAAGACCAAGGATGCGGGGACATTTTGCTGCATCACATTTCCGTAAAATGCCGTACAATTACAACAAGGGAACCGGGAGTCCCTTTCACATGTAAAAATATATATCTGAGAAATGAACAATTGCCGACTTAATTTCAATGTCCATGCATTGCCTTCAATAGGAATTTCGACCTCCCCAACATGGCCGCCACGTCAGCACGTCGGTTAGCCTGACAGCTGCAGCACGCTGGCGTACCTCGTGTTCATATCTATGGACATGGCATTCTGTGTTGCCACCCCCTCAGCACATACTGTACACCAGGGGGTCAAACTGATTTTTGTTTGTGGGCCACATTCACCCCAATTTGATCTCAAGATCCCAATAATGGCCCAAAAGCTATAAATAACGACAATTCCATTATTTGAGCAAACATTATTACAAGTACATCTGGAAAATATTCACATTTATTGATTATTATCTTGTTGCAAAATGTCTGGTGACAACTGATTAGCGGTTCAAATCCGCCTATGTTCCCCCCGGGCCTGCGTGAGTTTTCTCCGGGTACTCCGGTTTCCTCCCACATCCCAAAAACATGCATGGTAGGTTGATTGAAGACTTTAAATTGCCTTTAGGCATGAATGTGAGTGTGAATGGTTGTTTGTTTATATGTGGCCTGCGATTGGCTGGCGACCAGTTCAGGGTGTACCCCGCCTCTCGCCCAGAGTCAGCTGCGATAGGCTCCAGCACAACCTTAGGGAGGATAAACGGTACGGAAAATGAATGAATGAACTTGTTATGATTTAGAATTTTTTGTTTTCATTTACATACATTTCCACATCCATCTGGAAATGTCAACCTCAACTGACTAATCATACTGTAGCGGACATGCACGCCGCAACTTTGAGGCGTCACAGAGACTCGCGACCACCTGAGAACTCCCACTCCTCCACGCTGCACTGCTGTGAGACGGCGACAAGGACAATGCCTGGTGTGGACCTTAACCTAATTAGCAGCTTCCCGTCAAATCTTGATTCCTGTCTTCAAAAGACTCCATCCACGACCAAAAGATTGGAGGGACACTCCCTTCAAGCAGACTATGTGGTTAATATTCACCCATGTGCGTGAAGCGCCACCCACTGGCGTTAAGAGGAACTGCAAGCAGAACTTATGGACGCACCTTTGATGTTTGAAGATAAAATATCTGTTTTTATACCTTGCAAACTGTAGAAATATTCCAAATGTATGCCTTGGTGTCTGTGCCCCCATTCTCACTTTGACAGGTCCTCTGCATGATTTTGAAAGCTGTTCATGATTTGAAATCAAAAAGTACGAAATGTTGTATTGAAAAATAAGCAACCCATCTGCCACAACCAAAGTTTAAACAATGATTATATGCGTGAGAGTACAAAGTTGGGGTTGTTTGAGTTCCTTCCAAAATTGTGAAATGAATTGGCGAGCCCTCTCCAATACCACATTCTTGGAAAAACCATGAAACTTCAACATATTTTTTATCATCACCTCAGCAGTTTCTTTTGCCGAGGGGAGTTTAGGTAGTGCAATGAAGTGTACCGTTTTAGAAAATCTGTCAATGACAGTGAAGACAGTGATATTCCCTTTAGAGAGCGGTAATCCATTCACAAAGTCTATAGAAATGTCCAAGGACGAGGTATCGGCAAGGGGTCGCAACTCCCCAAAATGCCGTTGATGGGAGGGCTCGTTAGTAGCACATACCTGGCAAGCATTGACATAATTGATGAGGTCCTTCCTTTTTTTTTCATCCTGTTCGGCTGTTAGGTCAAGCAGAAAGGAGTATCTGTATCTCTTTTATGCCAGAACACTTTTACTGTGTCACAGGTAAATGATGGATAAATCCAAGAAACAAATTCTGAAGATAACAGAACATTTAATGCTACGCTACGTGGGCAGATTCCTTTGCTTTCATCGCAGATGAAACTGGTTTACCGGTCTGCTTAATATGCAGTGAAAAATTAGCAAACGCAAAAAGTCAAATGTTGTAAGACATTTCCGGAACAAACACTCTGCCTTTGCTAAAATATATCTCAGGGGAGATGAGCGAAAAAAAGGCTGTTTCAGAGCTGTTACGTAAGGCTGATGTTAGCAGAAGTCACTTCAAAAAGTGGATTAAGGCTGCAAATTCAACTACATTTTGGTTTGCATTTTTGGTTCAGTGCCGGTGGATAATATTTGGATAACTTTGGATTTTTGTCTTCTAAATATGAGGAGGATAGTTGACTGCACAATCCAGTACTACATGCAAAAAACGTATTAAACACAGAAGCAGATGGCATCTTACATCGTTGCATTTTTCATTTAGTGCGGGTTGGGTAAGTTTGGATTTTTATTTCTTAAATACGAGGACTCAAATAGATACTGAGTATTTTATTTGAAATTAAGCATCAACTGAGTGTAAAATGCTTTTCGTTACATGCAGAAATAAAATTCTGTGTTCTTTGCAGCAGTTCGTGGAGTTCATAAATGCAACATATTTTTTTTGTACATAGCATACAGGTTATATATATATATATATATATATATATATATGATGTCAAAATGGGTTGTGGCTCAGAGTGCTTTCTTTTCATTGGGAGGTATTCCCAAATGGCTCTTTGAGTAGAAAGGGTTGCCGACCCCTGACCTAGAACAATGACACATTAGATATTAGTGTTGTATGGGGCAGTAGTACTACACCCAGTGACAAGATAGGATAGGACAAGGATAGGAGGGGAAGCATGCAGGACAAGGGTGGTGAACCCCGATGTACAACTGAAAGTGTGGTGGGAGTGGCTATGTAAATTATAAACGTCTATTGGACCAGAGTGTGAGTGAGGGGATATGCGAGAAATTTGCATAGTCATGTTATTTGTTGCAATGAGTGAGTGGCCCCACACCCAGCGAATAAGTCCCAAGGGACTGTGTCTGTGGACACATGCAAGTGAATGGAGACTGTGTACAATGACCATCAGAAGTGTCCTGTAATTGCTGTGCCTGCACCGTGGTGGTTGAGGACAGCACCCACCCAATCGAGAGGCGGGATCGGGCTCAGTAGTCCAGCTGAGAGCGGCCCGATGGATGGGACATGTCCCACAACGAGGGATCCAGGGCGGTCCACCAGCCCCACCGAGGCACCCCGAAAAGCAGTCACCCGGAGGAGGCCACAGGGACCTCACTTCACACCCCCCCAAATAATGTCTTTCTAACATTGAGCCACCAAAAGCGCTGTTCAACGACAGATTGAGTTTTGGCAATGGCTGGGTGACATACCGTTTTATTTGTGTGGGCCCAGTGGGCTTTATGTGGTCCCTTCCTCTTAGGGAACATAAAATGAAATCTGGTGAAGAATAGAGCCCATCTACCCTGCCTAGCATTTAATCTTCTAGCAGACTTAAGATACTCCAGGTTTTTGTCATCTGTCCATACCAAAAATGGAGTTGGAGCCCCCTCCAACCAATGCCTCCACTCCACCAAATCCACCTTGACAGCCAGCAATTCACGGTCACCTACATCGTAATCTCTCTCGGCTAGAGAACGTTTTTTTTTAGCGAGATAAGCATAAGGATGTATATCCTTGAGGCATCTTTGGGAGAGCACTGCTCCTATTCTAAAATCAGACGCATCAACTTCCACAACAAACTGCTGTTCGGGGTCTGTCAGAGTGAGGGCTGCCAAGCTCAATTTAAGTTTCTGAAAAGCAGAGTGACAAGCAGAGTTCCACACAAATGGTCTGTGTGGCGAGGTAAGATCATGCAAAGGCGAGGCTACTGAACTGAAATTTCTAATTAATTTTCTGTAGAAATTAGCAAACCCCAAAAACCTTCCAACATTCTTGCATGACGTGAGGGTGGATCAATTAGTCACGGCATCAGTTTTGCAAGGATCCATTTTGATTGCCCCTTGAAAACCCAGAAAAGAAACTGATCCTTTATGGAACTCACACTTCTCAGCTTTCATATAGTTCATTCATTCTGCAGCAGCCGCTGCAAAACAAAGCGGACATGATTAATGTCAGTCTCCTCATCAGGGGAGAATATCAAAATATCATCCAAATATACAAAAATGTAAACATTCAACATCACCAAGCAATTATCCAGCCAGGAGGGACCGGCCTCAGGAGCACCGCCATGCAAGTAAGTGAGACCCACCTCCCCCTTGTTACTATGAATGCCAGGTCCCCGACTGGCAGTCGGCCCTACCCCGTCTATCAGTGCCCCCCAGAGTGGTAAAATCTGGAGAGGTCAGTGAGCTGAGAGGGTGGGGGCAGGGCACTACTGCCTAACAGCCAACCCACCCACGACCCCCCCCCCCCCCCCCCCCCCCAGAGATAGTTGTATGTGGTGCATTAAAACATGGGGAGTGCGTGTGATGCATTTAAAATCCAGGGGGGCAGGCAGGCCAGGCCAGGGCGCACGGACCGGGAAACAGCACAGACGTGCTGAAACCCGATCCGACACCCACACCCTCCCGATCCCATACCAGTCCCCTAGGAACCATTTGTATGTGCCCAGATGTGTTTAGTGACAAAAATATATATAGTGAATGGTGTGAGTGTGTGCTAAGTGAGTGATTAAGAGGCATAGCTCCTGCAGGTCGGGCCCATTAGGCCGGACAACCACCGACGAAGAGGGCCATCCCTTCCGGACCCGCAGCACCAACACCCCCCCACCCCCCGGCCCCCCCGCGCCCGCCACCACCCACTACCTGCCGCTGAGCGTGGGAGGTGGACCCGTCCCTAAACCAGGCAGGGAAAAGAACCCCACAGCCCGCAAGGGACTGCCCGGCTCCCCCGAGGGAAGAGGAAGAGGCGACCGCAGCGGGACGCAAGGAACGGAGAGAAGAGGAGGAAGCAGGCCCGAGGAGCGACAGGGGGGCCCCACAGCATGCATGTGTCTTTTCACCATGCTAACCGATCTAAAATGTGTGAAAATAAAAGAGAAAAAAGAAAAAGAAATGTATAGAATAATAATGAAACAACAACAACAACCTCGACAACAAAGAATATAGAATTCCATTGTTTACTTTCACACTTATGAAAATAGTCTTGCTATTGTCAAATTTTCCTTCTTGAAGAATTCTTCACTATTTGTCAAAGTGCCGTTAATGTAAAGTGAGTTGAATTGAATTCACTGTCCCCATACAGCCCTGGTATCTCGTGTTTGAGCTCTAAATTGTCTGAATGACAGCTTTTATCTCGAAAAAAAAGTTGGGTCACTCGTATCTCAAGGCACCAATGTGTGTATCTATATATATATATATTTATAAAACGCACATCACTTTTGTTTTTGCTCCCATTTTTTGTGAGCTGGACTCAAAGATCTAAAACGTTTTCTACATACACAAAAGACCATTTCCCTCAAATATTGTTCACAAATCTGTCTAAATATGTGTTAGTGAGCATTTCTCCTTTGTCGAGATATTCCATCCCACCTCACAGGTGTGGCATATCAAGATGCTGATTTGATCGCATGATTATTGCACACGTGTGCCTTAGGCTGGCCACAATAAAAGGCCACTCTGAAATGTGGAGTATTGCTTTATTGTGGGGGGTCTGGGGGGTCAGAAAACCAGTCAGTATCTGGTGTGACCACCATTTGCCTCACACATTGCAACACATCTCCTTCGCATAGAGTTGATCAGGTTGTTGATTATGGCCTTTGGAATGTTGGAGCACGGTGTCGTATATGCCGATCCAGAGCATCCCAAACATGCTCAATGGGTGACATGTCCGGGGAGTATGCCAGTCATACAAGAACTGGGATGTTTTCATCCATCCATCCATCCATTTTCTGAGCCGCTTCTCCTCACTAGGGTCGCGGGCGTGCTGGAGCCTATCCCAGCTGTCAACGGGCAGGAGGCGGGGTACACCCTGAACTGGTTGTAACAAACAAACAACCATTCGCACTCACAGTCATGCCTACGGGCAATTTAGAGTCTCCAATTAATGCATGTTTTTGGGATGTGGGAGGAAACCGGACTGCCCGGAGAAAACCCACGCAGGCACGGGGAGAACATGCAAACTCCACACAGGTGGGACCGGGGATTGAACCCGGGTCCTCAGAACTGTGAGGCTGACGCTCTAACCAGTCGTACACCGTGCCGCGGGATGTTTTCAGTTTCCAGGAATTCTGTACAGATCCTTGGAACATGGGGCCGTGTATTATCATGATGCAACATATATATATATATATATATATATATATATATATATATATATATATGAGAGAGAGAGAGGGTACGGAAAGTATTTAGACCCCCTTAAATTTTTCACTCTTTGTAATATTGCAGCCATTTGCTAAAATCATTTAAGTTAATTTTTTTCCTCATAAATATACACACAGCACTTCATATTGACAGAAAAAACAGAACTGTGGAATGTTTTGCAGATTTATTAAAAAAGAAAAACTGAAATATCACACAGCCACAAGTATTCAGACCCTTTGTTGTGACACTCATATATTTAACTCAGGTGCTGTCCATTTCTTCTGATCATCCTTGAGATGGTTCTACACCTTCACTGGAGTCCAGCTGTGTTTGATTATACTGATTTTACTTGATTAGGAAAGCCAGACACCTGTCAAAATAAGACCTTACAGCTCACAGTGCATGTCAGAGCAAATGAGAATCATGAGGTCAAAGGAACTGCCTGAAGAGCTCAGAGACAGAATTGTGGCAAGGCACAGATCTGGCCAAGGTTACAACAAAAATTCTGCTGCACTTCAGGTTCTAAATAGCACAGTACCCTCCACAATCCTTAAATGGAAGACGTTTGGGACGACCAGAACCCTCCAAACTGAGCAATCGGGGGAGAAGAGATAAAGAAGAACCCAAAGATCACTGTGGCTGAGCTCCAGCATTGCAGTCGGGAGATGGGAGAAAGTTTCAGAAAGTCAACCATAACTGCAGCCCTCCACCAGTCGGGGCTTTATGGCAGAGTGGCCCGACGGAAGCCTCTCCTCAGTGCAAGACACATGAAAGCCTGCATGGAGTTTGCTAAAAAAAAAAAAAAAAACCTGAAGGACTCCACGATGGTGAGGAATAAGATTCTCTGGTCTGATGAGACCAAGATATAACGTTTTGGCCTTAATTCTAAGCAATATGTGTGGCACTGCTCATCACCTGTCCAATACAGTCCCAACAGTGAAGCATGGTGGTGGCAGCATCATGCTGTGGGGGTGTTTTTCAGCTGCAGGGACAGGGTGACTGGTTGCAATCAAAGGAAATATGAATGCATACAGGGATATCCTGGACGAAAACCTTCTCCAGAGTGCTCAGGACCTCAGACTGGGCCCAAGGTTCACCTTCCAACAAGACAATGACCCTAAGCACACAGCTAAAATAACGAATGTTCACCATCCAACCTGACAGAACTGGAGAGGATCTGCAAGGAGGAATGGCAGAGGATCCCCAAATCCAGGTGTGAAAAACTTGTTGCATCATTCCCAAAAAGACTCATGGCTGTATTCGCTCAAATGGGTCTACTGCTTCTCCTAAATACTGAGCAAAGGGTCTGAATACTTAAGGCTGTGTGATATTTAAGTTTTTCTTTTTTAATTCTGCAAAAATTTCAACAATTCCGTTTTTTCCCGTCAATATGGGGCGCTGTGTGTACATTAATGAAGTGGTGGTCCTTTGAGTGGTCCTGTTTACGTTGCTCTGTCTGTTGCCCGAGGTTAGCTGCAGTACTTAAGTACATAAGAAAAATGAAATGGTTCTGGACCTTGCTTGCGGTTGACAGTAGCACAGAGCTGTCAGTAGGAGGTACTCAGTGAGAAAAGGGTGTGTGCCAAAGTCCACATCCGTGGAATAAATAAACATGGGTATGTGTGTGCATGTGATTTATGACTGCATTGCGTTACAGTGTCAATGTTTCTTATGTGTGCAATGTGTTATACGTATAAATACAATAAAGACTTCTGAAACAAAACTGTACAATATTGACGATGAAGCAGATAAGAATAGAGCAGGCTTTTGGGGCAAAAACTGTCAAGAAATTACAGTATTAAAGGGCAAAACGAGAACAAAGATTCAGAGTGTCTGCTTGTAAATAAATGCCTCTTGGTAACGCAGGCAGTCAGCCAGCCAAACAGAAATGTAGCACCCATGACATTGTGTGTGACTCTATGTTGTGATATACACGCAGGCACGCACACACACACACACGCACACACACTTTACAGGACAAACACACACACTGTCGGCCCAGATGACTATCATTACCCATCTAAATACATCTGGCCTTGGGAGCAGGACACACTCCCATGGCCTCCCTCTGTGATGATGTGATTTTTTTTTTCCCCCAAACCTTTTTCACGCTCTACCTCATGCCCATTACTCCCCCACCCTGTATGCAGTCACACACAAATACATTGGCACAGAGACAGACAAAAACAACAGTGGACAGCTCCGCATAGTCTTCCCCCTCTTCTGTATGGGCAATTCATTCAGCAGAACCAAATACAATATTCACTGTCGAACACACTCGTGGAAATTTACCTGCAGTACCTTACCTTTCTATTTAGCACTTTCTTTGACAGTCTATCTGTCCGAGGATCTGCTTCACCAATTATTCCCCCAATACAGCATCACTTATTGACTGAAAAATTGCCACAGGCATCGAGACAGGTGCGTGAACAAACAAAACAAAAAACATTTTGCTTGCACGACGGCTAATGACAGAGTGAAATGATGCCCGCTATTCAGGCACAAGCATTTCAATTATATACCGTGTAGACATTGACAAGGACATTGACAAATTCTAGTCCTTATACTCACGCCAGTGTTACTGTACCATGTAGCATGTGAAGGGAATTAAAGATATAGTGTTTATGGATATATAGAATGGATAGGATAGTTCTGATAAAGCACTACTTCTCGTGAACTGCTCCAAAAAACTAAAGGCATTAAAACATGTGGTGCAGGTATATCGCATTCCCCAACCACCACTGCATAGTCAATAACATGATAACAATCCAGTGTCACGCTACAGGAGACAAGTGGTTGTTCACATACAGTACCTATTCCCACTCAATGTGCGCTTAACAATCGATCTGTGGCTGAGTGTATTCTGCCCTATATCAGAATAGTAGCAGTCCAAGCCGCCCATAGTACACCTTTGCAATAATCAGTTTATAATCAACAATTTGAAATGTCTCATGTGATTATATGTATACCTGTATTATATTACTAATGTTAATACAGGTTTACCAAATGTATCAACCAAATTTAAGGGCCAAATGTCAAAAACACAAAAAATACAAATTTTCAATTCAATTCATGGAAAAGGTGAAACAGACCAAAGTGATTTGATATCTTTGGATATGATGAGAGCAAACGACAAATAGATGTGTTGTCCCTCAAGTATTGGTGTGAAGCCAAAAATAGGAATATTACACCTGTATCCACCTTTGAATACACATTCTTCGCTAGTGGGGGAGTACAGTAATTCTGCCCACGTGAAGTAAATAACACCCTAATTTTCATAGAAACAACAGAGCAGAGAAACAGCTGGCTTACAGCGTTTCACAAGCATTCAAATGAAGAGATCATTACATTTTTATTATTATGAATGTGTCATACTGGGCCCTGTTGCAGTACCACGGAAGGCACTGGCATGGCTAAGAAAAGAGAAGGGGGAGCCTCGGGGAAACAGTGGAGGTGAGGATGGGTTAGACTGTGAATTATTCATGACAGCAGCCTCGTCTGGGCATCTTCAGATGGATTCATTATAGGGGCTTGCCAGGAAATATAAGAACTGTCAAGAAAAAACAGCAGTGACACAGTGGATAATAGCATAATAGCATGTGAACGCTCTGTATATACTGTGTGTGTGTGAGTGCGTGTGTGTGTGTCACGGGGGCCTTGTACAGTCCCAGCAGCAACAAGCTGGCATTTGAGTGGGCAGGAAAGATCCCTTGTGGCTTGATTCCATCAAATTGTAATCCTCAACACATTATTACCGTGGCAGGGTCACCTCTCCACGACTGCTCAGGGCAGGAGCTGGTGTAACACGCACGCACACACGCACACACGCACGCATGCACGCGCACGCATACACCTACATCTATGCTCGTGTGCTTTGCTCACACCGTGGTTCTGCAGATAAAGTGTGTTTCAAGGGATACAAAACCAAGTGACAGAATTTATGTCGAGAGTGATTAGAAAGAAGATGTTTAAAATTGAGCAAAAATTTGATATAGCCTTCAGCCGCTCTTCCCACCAGCTTTGGAACTCACTACCACCTGACCTCCGAAACACAGATTCATTAACCCTCTTCAAATCCAAACTCAAGACACACCTGATCCAGACAGTCTAATCTGACATACCTGGAGAAAACCCACGCTGGTGCGCGGAGAACACGCAAACTCCACACAGGTGGGGCCTGATTTGATCCCGGGTCCTCAGAAATGTGAGGCGGACGTGCTAACCAGTCAGCCACCATGGCGTTTATTATTATTATTACTATTATTATTATTATTATTATTATTATTATTATTATTATTATTATTAGTAGTAGTAGTAGTAGTAGTAGTAGTAGTAGTAGTAGTAGTAGTAGTAGTAGTAGTAGTAGTCGTCGTCGTCGTCGTCGTCGTCGTCGTCGTCGTCGTCGTCGTCGTCGTCGTCGTTGTCGTAGTAGTATAGTATATAGGATTCGTCCTGAAAACAGAGAGAGTTGTAGAAAGGCAGGAAAGTGTGAGCGGAGTGTTTTTGACGTTCGATGTATCTGCTGCCAGTCTTGTCTGTCTGCAAAGCATAGTGGGCCAACAAATGCCACTCCCTCGCTGAAGCCTAAAAAAAAAAAAAACATCGACAACACACACATCTGAACGTGATTGCTGCTTTAAGTCATGTTTCTGTGAATGAACATTGGACCTCCTCTTCAATTACAAAGGTGTTAATCTCACTTGTGCACAGAGAAGAAATGCTCCCTTTTTATCTGCTGCCGTAGTAAACAGATCCAATTAATTAGAAATATGTGATGGTGTCATTGAGCATAGTTGTTTGGTAACACACCAGGAAAATAAGAACGAGGCAATCAATCAGACAAGATCAGAACAGATCTGTTCACTGATTGGCTCAATGGAAAAGCCATATGTCATTACATCCAATTTAACTTATAAACGTTCACATAAATCAAATGTTCAGCCATTCACACACACAGAGAAGATCCCGTTGAACAGAGAACATTCTTATTAATGCTAAGCCTCTCTGATATCTCAATTAAAGTCTGCCTTTCTCATGGAGCCACCTCTCATCTTGAAATAAACTTGTGTGTATTCTGCCTTTCAATCGAGAGCTCTAGGGGGCACCTCATCATGTCCAGGTAGAAAATGAATCAGAATCAGAATCAGAATCAGAATCATCTTTATTTGCCAAGTATGTCCAAAACACACAAGGAATTTGTCTCCGGTAGTTGGAGCCGCTCTAGTACAACAGACAGTCAATTTACAGAACACTTTGGAGACATAAAGACATTGACAAAAAACAACAACAAACAACAATTGTGCAAAAAGATGCAGAGTCCTCAGTTCGAATGGCTAATATCGCAATAGTCCGGTGCAATGACCATTGTGCAAAGGGCACTGAGACTTCAAGGAGTGTATGCGGTTTAAAGTGACGAGTACTGCGATAATCTGGGACAATGGTTGTGCAAATGTTACAGATACTCCTCAATCAGTGTGCAAATGGAGCAGATGCTACTCTGGCATGAGTGGCCACTATATGCAAATAGTGCAGCACGGCGAGACAACTACAGTGAGTGCACGAGTAATACATAATACAGAAATACAGAAATGTGACAACGAACTCAAGTCAAAAAATTGCCAGCTTGTTGTAATGGAATTGTAAGTTAGCTGTTCAAGAAGTTGATTGCAAGAGGGAAGAAGCTGTTGGAATGTCTACTAGTTCTAGTTTGCATTGATCGGTAGCGCCTACCTGAGGGAAGGAGCTGGAAGAGCTGGAAGAGCTGGTGACCAGGGTGGGGAGGGTCCGAGAGGATTTTGCACGCCCTTGTCTTAGTTCTGGCAGCGTCCAAGTCCTCAAGGGTGGGTAGGGGGGTACCGACAATCCTTTCAGCAGTTTTGATTGTCCGTTGCAGTCGGAGTTTGTCCTTTTTTGTAGCAGCACCAAACCAGACTGTGATGGAAGAACACAGGACTGATTCGATGACCGCTGTGTAGAACTGTCTCAGCAGCTCCGGTGGCAGGCCATGCTTTCTCAGAAGCCGCAGGAAGTACATCCTCTGCTGGGCCTTTTTGAGGACGGAGTTGATGTTGGTCGTCCACTTCAGGTCCTGGGAGATTGTAATTCCCAGGAACTTGAAGGTCTCGACGGTTGACACAAGGCAGCTGGACAGCGTGAGGGGCAGCTGTGGCGAAGGATGCCTCCTGAAGTCCACGATCATCTCTACAGTCTTGAGCGTGTTCAGCTCCAGGTTGTGTCGGCCGCACCACAGCTCCAGCCGCTCCGCTTCCTGTCGATATGCAGACTCGTCACCGTCCTTGATGAGGCCGATGACAGTGGTGTCATCTGCAAACTTCAGGAGTTTGACAGTCGGGTTCGCTGAGGTGCAGTCGTTCGTGTATAGAGAGAAAAGAGCAGCGGAGAGAGGACACAACCTTGGGGCGCCCCAGTGCTGATGCTGCGTGTGGATGAGGTGGCCTCCCCCAGCCTGACCTGCTGTGTCCTGAAAGAAAGCTGCAAATCCACTGGCAGATGGCAGGTGAGACGCTGAGCTGGAGAAGCTTGGATGAAAGGAGTTCAGGGATGATGGTGTTGAACGCTGAGCTGAAGTCCACGAACAGGATCCTCGCGTAGGTCCCTGCACTGTCGAGGTGTTCTAGGATGAAGTGCAGTCCCATGTTGACTGCATCATCCGCAGATCTGTTCGCTTGGTAGGCAAACTGCAGGGGGTCCAGCAGGGGACCTGTGACACTCTTGAGGTGGTCCAGCACAAGACGTTCAAAGGACTTCATGACCACAGATGTCAAAGCGACAGGCCTGTAGTCATTCAGACCCGAGATTGCAGGTTTCTTGGGGACTGGGATGATGGTGGAGCGTTTGAAGCAGGATGGAACTTCGCACATTTCCAGTGATCTGTTGAAGATCTGAGTGAAGACTGGCGCGAGCTGGTCCGCGCAGACTTTGAGGCAGGATGGAGACACGTGGTCCGGGCCTGCCGCTTTGTTAATCTTTTGTTGTTTGAAGATGCGTCTCACATCCTGTTCATGGATGGTTAACGCAGAGGTCAGAGGTGTGATTGTGGTCGCGGGTGCGGCCGGGTTGGTGTGTGGTGTGAAACTGTCCTTTTCAAATCTGCAGTAGAAGGTATTCAAGTCGTTGGCTAGTGTGCTATTGTTCTCAGCTTGGGGGGATCGTCGCTTGTAATTAGTCAGCGACTGGAATGCATGCCAGACTGATTTAGACTGATGAACAACTTCCTCCTGTTGTTTCTCTCAGATTTCCTTTCCCTGCTGATTTGGAGTTGGGTAGGTTAAGCCACAATTTCACTGTCCTTACCCGTAAAATTAGAGAAAGCCCCAATTATTTCACAAATATATTATATTTATATATATATTCCCTTTTGTTACACACACTGTCTGCAGTGATTTTCCCTTTTTCATCAGAATCAGAATCAGAATCAGAATCATCTTTATTTGCCAAGTATGTCCAAAACACACAAGGAATTTGTCTCCGGTAGTTGGAGCCGCTCTAGTACAACAGACAGTCAATTTACAGAACACTTTGGAGACATAAAGACATTAACAAAAAACAACAACAAACAACAATTGTGCAAAAAGATGCAGAGTCCTCAGTTCGAATGGCTAATATCGCAATACTCCGGTGCAATGACCATTGTGCAAAGGGCACTGAGACTTCAAGGAGTGTATGCGGTTTAAAGTGACGAGTAGTGCGATAATCTGGGACAATGGTTGTGCAAATGTTACAGATACTCCTCAATCAGTGTGCAAATGGAGCAGATACTACTCTGGCATGAGTGGCCACTATATGCAAATAGTGCAGCACGGCGAGACAACTACAGTGAGTGCACGAGTAATACATAATACAGAAATGTGACAACGAACTCAAGTCAAAAAATTGCCAGTCATGTGTTGACTTATTCAGTGAATGTATGTTTAATCCTTCTCTTGTGGCAGGGTTTTCACTGAAGTTCTCGCGAAAGTAGAACATGAGAGTAAGAAATTGTGCAGTGTTTCAAAAGGCTTTAATAATTAAAATAAGGCTCTGCTTGAATGGTTTCTGTTTTCAGACATTTCAGACAGTCCAAATTTGAAACGCAACAGCTCGATCATTCAACGCCCAGATTCCTACCTAAGTACAAGCTAGGAAATTTCAAGACCCCTCTCAGTCTACTGGGTGCATGTGTTTGTATGTGAATGGACAGACAGATGTTTACATTATGTAAGGCTGAACGGACAGGCAGATGTTTACTTTGTGTGTATGCATGAACACAGAGGTTTGCACTATGTGTGAATAATCCTGGACATGAAAAAATTTACATGACCCGTGTGCGTGAATGGGTAGACTTTTTCCATTATTTAGGTGTAACAGATCTTTGCATTGTGTCTATGAATAGATAGATGTTTATGTTGTGTGTATGTACTGTAACTGGACTGAGAGATATTTTCCCAAGATGTTTTCCTTTAGTGCGTGCATAAAAGATATACAGTATATTTACACATATATACTTTACATGTCTACATGTAAATCTAATTCTGGTGTTACATACGTCAAATCGGACACTAACAGAAGGATGGTGGCTTTCAAGCCAAAAAGCTGAACTTGTTGCAAATTATATATTTCTCACTAGGATGCTGTTTCAGCTGTCACACTAACACGTTCAGCAAAGACAATAGTGAATGATCATAGGTAATGTTGTAGTCTACAATGTAAAAGTAAGGCAAACTGATTATTGACCACATCACTCCCCCTCCTGAACTTATGTTCACAAAACATAAATATGTACAGTACAGCTCATCTTCATTTAAAACGTACAACCGTAAAGGTGATTTGTTCTTATTACTCTATAGTTTAGATTTTCGGACTATAAGAATTTAAGTTTGAACATCCATCCATCCATCCATCCATTTTCTGAGCCGCTTCTCCTCACTAGGGTCGCGGGCGTGCTGGAGCCTATCCCAGCTGTCATCGGGCAGGAGGCGGGGTACACCCTGAACTGGTTGCCAGCCAATCGCAGGGCACATAGAAACAAACAACCATTCGCACTCACAGTCATGCCTACGGGCAATTTAGAGTCTCCAATTAATGCATGTTTTTGGGATGTGGGAGGAAACCGGAGTGCCCGGAGAAAACCCACGCAGGCATGGGGAGAACATGCAAACTCCACACAGGCGGGGACGGGGATTGAACCCCGCACCTCAGAACTGTGAGGCTGACGCTCTAACCAGTCGGCCACCGTGCCGCCAAGTTTGAACATTTGCAGGAAAAAACAATGATTATGCCTCTGAACCTTGTTAAATTGTTGCCTTTACTAAGCCCTGCCAACTATCCATCCATCCATCCATTTTCTGAGCTGCTTCTCCTCACTAGGGTCGCGGGCGTGCTGGAGCCTATCCCAGCTATCATCGGGCAGGAGGCGGGGTACACCCTGAACTGGTTGCCAGCCAATCGCAGGGCACATACAAACAAACAACCATTCACACTCACATTCACAACTACGGGCAATTTAGAGTTGTCAATTAACCTAGCATGCATGTTTTTGGGATGTGGGAGGAAACCGGAGTACCGGAGAAAACCCACGCAGGCACGGGGAGAACATGCAAACTCCACACAGGTGGGGTCGGGGATTGAACCCCGCTCCTCAGAACTGTGAGACAGACGCTCTAACCAGTCGTCCACCGTGTCACCCCCTGCCAACTACATATTACATATTTACAGTATATATTTTTGTAGACCAAAACAATTGGGAACAGAAATCAACTGCTTCATCACATTTGACGATAAAAATCTTACTCATTCAGATAAAGTGCCTTCAATTTATCCAAATGCCAATAAAAGAGAATGTATTAGATTTAAATCCCAGTATGGAAGACAACCACAATCTGAAAAAGAGAGCCTATTATCTGGGACCCATAAAGTGTGAGGAAAAGGAATATTGAATGCCGAAGGCCTGGTGTCTAGCAGTGAAGAGAACTTACGCTCATGATTGGGTCCATACCAGGGAGACAAATATAAGAAGCCCTTAAGCCCTTGTAATCAGTAAAGAAACAGACAAGGCCTGCTTGTGTTACCTTCTTAAGCCTTGGTGCAGTTTGGGGTCCATAGCAAGTCTTTGAGTAGGCCCTGCCAAATGGCAGAAGGCATCAAAGTGTTTTGCTGTTAGCCTTCTTGCCTACTCACGTCAATGTCTCAGGGATTAGCATTAGCATAATGGAGGTTTATGTACAGACGCTTAGTGCAAGACCTTGATGGATCACTATTCTGGAATGGTTTTGTGTGTTGTGTAATGTGGATTTTGAATCCATTCTACTGAGTATTATAAATACCTCCCCCCAAAACCTATTACACTGAGTGGAATGTGTGTTTATAGACAAGCAACTACTCTACAATATACTCAGCCTTAGTAAAGCCACACTTTCTGTCTAACATGAGATTTTGGTCCTATACCTCCATCCATCCATCCATCCATTTTCTACCGCCTATCTGAGGTTGGGTCGCTGGGGCAGTAGCTTTAGCAGGGACGCCCAGACTTCCCTCTCCCCAGCCACTTCATCCAGCTCTTCCGGTGGGATCCCGAGGCGTTCTCAGGCCAGCCGAAGGGTGTAGTCTCTCCAGTGTGTCCTGGGTCGTCCCCGGGGTCTCCTCCCGGTGGGAGGTGCCCGGAACACCTCACCAGGAAGGCGTCCGGGAGGCATCCAACTCAGATGCCCCAGCCACCTCATCTGGCTCCTCTCGATGTGGAGGAGGAGTGGTTCTACTCTGAGATCCTCCCGGATGACCGAGCTTCTCACCCTATCTCTAAGGGAGATCTTCTGCGGAGGAAACTCATTTGCTCCGCATTCACACTCAGCTGCGAACTGCTCCAGTGAAAGTTGGAGGTCACATGTTGATGAATCCAACAGAACCACATCATCTGCAAAAAGCAGAGATGCAATACTGAGGCCACCAAACCGGACCCCCTCTACACCTTGGTTGCGCCTAGAAATTCTGTCGAGCAGATGCCGTGATATTGACCAATTAGAGCCAAGCTTTTGTCCATATTTAAATTAGGAAAGATGAGTGATCCAATCAGAGCAAAGCTCATTTACATGTCACATAATGATGAGAAATCCGACCGTCTTTAATTGCCAGGTGGAAAAGACTTGAAAAAGGACATTTTGGGCATTTTCAACCCAAATGATCATTCAAACTCGATAAAAGGACATCAAAGATAGAAAAGCAGATAAATAGAAAAGCAGCGATGGAAGGGGACCTTCTCAGTCTTTGCACATTTTCAGCAATTATCCTCTTATGTACTGTATAATGTATTTAGAAACACATTTCTGAATTTACAGGTTCCTTTACAGGTGGCATGTACAGTTAATATGGGGGTAATGATGGTAAAAAGTTGGAGACAGGATTAGTTGAATTCAACTGATGATTTTCAATGTTTTGAATATCCACACAAACTGGATGTAGACCAGCCTACCAGAACAAATTGTGTTTGACTTTAGCGGTTCTACTGTACTTTTCTAGCTAATTCCTGATTTCGTGGGTTTTATGAGCGGGAAGCCCAAATTATGTGAAAATAAACAAATAAATACTTGAAATTGTTTAAATTGTGCGCCCTGAAGCTATTATCTATGGAAGTTTAACTTTTTGAATGGAATTATGGAAATAAATACACTTTTCCATTATATTAAATTTTTTTGGGAAGGCTCTCTCTATAGATAGATAGATAGATAGATAGATAGATATAGATATGGATAGTTGATATAGATTTCTTTTGTTTTTTAAAGTACACCAAATTACCACTGAAATTGTTCCCAAAGATGGTAGCATATCCCTTTCTGTTATTACACCTGCCAAACGCCTCAAGTCTACTTTAAAGGATTGTGGTCCACAGTAGCTAATAGATCATATGCCCTAATGTCACAATACATCATACTTATGACTCCCCCGTTCCACTGTGGGAGGGCACCGTTAATCTGGATGGATGACTGCAATCACTGCTGGCTGGGGACTGCAATATGAGCCTCTCTCTCCTGCTTCCTTCTCCAGCTTGATGCCCTTTAATGGCCACTTAATGTGACTGACAAATTTACAAGGCATTTCAAAATGACCTCGTCAGCCAGTCAGCAGAGGGTAGGGAAGAGTGAGAGAGGACGAGAGAGAGCGAGAGAGTGAGAGGGGTCGGGGGCCAGCTTCTGTCCAATCTCATTTTCTACTGCAGACCAGTGCGATAAACATGCTGGATTTATAACAGAGGTGTGTTACAGCTTGTGTGTGTGTGTGTGTGTGTGTGCGTGTGTTTGCTTGTGCATGTGTTTGAGGGAGAGAGACAGAGCGAGCGCGAGAGCGAGAGAGAGAGAGAGAGAGAGAAAGAGAGAGTCCAGTAGAAATAATTCACCCTGAATACCTGTCAGCATGAGTCACAGTACCAGAGAATTCCTGCAATTGAACACATCCAACTAATTGGTGGCTGCCTGCCACCCTCTTACTCTTTTACTACTCTCCATTTCTGTCTCTCTCACACAAACTCAATCTTTTCTTTGTCACACTCCCCTCCCTGTCACATACGTTTATTTCCCACATCCTCCTGCCCTTCATTCTCTCGTATTTTTCGTCCTCCTGTCTATTTTAACGCCGCATTTATGGATGGATGAAATTACGTTGGCTATCGAACCTATCACTGTAAACACATCTGTAATTAGGATGAATTAAAATAGCCTGATGACTGCCACTGAAAGCAAATCAGCCACAATTCTTTCTTGCTAAATGTCCTCCCCTGACTTAGCATTCAGTTTACTCATTCAAATCCTCTGACAGCCAATCAAGTGCAAATTCTCTACCCCGCTCTTGTCGGGTCATTAATTAAGCTCCCGAAGCAGCTAATGATTAAGATAACACAGCAATCTAGTGGTGAATAGCCTCTTCCCTCTCTCCTCTTCCTACAGCTTTCGATTACAGCACCCTTGAGGTGTTCCTCAAAGTTGATGAAATGCGCACAATTGACAAATCAGTTACATTGACCCGGGGCTTATTAGCTTGCTGCATATTCATGAGCTGCGTATTCAAGGGTGTGGTGTTTTCTAATCAAAGTCACAGAAAGTGATGAGTGGAACGTGGGAGCTCTATTGGAGCATGGTGGCCCTGCTCCCCCATCCCCCGTATCCCCCATCTCACCCAGCATCCCCACTGCAAATAACATGCATCATTCATTGGATTCATCTTAAATTTGTGTTGAGGCAGCTGGCAGGAACGTGTGTGTTTGCATGTTTGTGTGTGTTTAGATCATGTGAAGGCTGCTTCAAGAGGCCTTGGACAAATGGAGGTACCACATGGTCAGACCAGATGTTCTGTTTTCGTATGTGCATAGCTCATCAAAAACCAACAAGCGCCGCCACTATTGGACCCCTGCAATGCTCTAGGGCCAGCCAGCCCATCTGCTCCCTTCCTGACAGGCCCATTGCATTGTGGGTCCTGGCTATTTCCAATCTCCATTCTGATGAGAGGAGGGTTTGGTTGGTGAACACAAATCTCTTTTGTGACCAAACAACTGATTTTGATTGACTTAAAACATCTGTACCTAGAGTGGCACGCAGCATAGCGCCAAGCTTGACCAAGGTCAGCTTATCCTTTTCAGGTCAATGGGTGAGCTTGAGCAAAAGGGGTGAAAGCCAGGCTACACCCACGACTGGTCAATTACAGGGCATAAAGCTACAGAGAACCATTCACTCTCATATGCACAGCCACATGCATCTCACATTGGCTGTGTAAAATGTCATACATTCCATGCCAGTTGTGTAGGCGGACCTGTCGCCAGACCTCAGTCTTTAATGGGGGCACATAAAATGCACCGGGGGTACGGGGCACAATTATTCGTTTATTGTATAGCGTCTCAAAGGGCTTCACAGACCCACAGTTGGCAATGATTGACGACATTCCCTAATCTAAACTCTCCAATCGTGCAAGGAAAAACTCCAAATCCCATTTGGGAAAAAAAAAAAGAAACCTTGAGAAGTGACCACAGATGGGGGCCAGGGGGGTTTCCCCATTCCAGGAAGAACAGGCTACAATGGAGGGAATATCATTATGACCCGACAGACAGTATTTACTTTCCTACTTATTTTTGATGATCCCCCCTATATTCTATTCGCGCAGCACTGCCGCACAAAGTGTCAGTGTGCTAGCTAGAATGGCGCCTCCTGCGACACACCGTGCCGCGAGTAATACTAGATACAGCATTTACAGTACATATGCATAGACCGCACCTTGAGTGCTGAATCATACATCGACATCGTATTGGATGGCAACAGTGAAGGGATCTGTGGAGATGCTCATTTGCTGCTTGCTGCTTTTTTTTACACTCAAAGCCAGAAATCATGGGATTAAGACTGAACCATTACTTTTGATTGTATTTGGCCATTGCATCCATCCATTCATCCATCCATTATCTGTACCGCTTATCCTCACCGGGGTCACGTGCGAGCTGGAGCCCATGTCAGCTATCTTTGGGCGAGAGGCGGGGTACACCCGGAACTGGTTGCCAGCCAATCGCAGTATTTGGCCATTCCAACATTCTAATTTTACAAATACAATTTGCAGATTTTTTGGCACATGGTCTCATTCAATATGACAGATGAGCCGATGTATTGCACGAAAAGGGTCACCCCGTTCAAGGCTGTGTCTATGTATACATTTCTATGCATTTTACATCCCTGGTGTGCAGATGCTGTGCGCTGAGGTTCACGCCCCATTACAAATAATAAAATGGTGACGCACACAGGAGCAAACTCCATTTTTAGTTTGCTGCAGGTTGATCATTTAAGTTCAGATTTGTATTTCAAAAATACGAGGAGGACTCGTTTAAACATTTTGTATTGTATTTGAAAGTAAGCTTCAACACAGTGTCGTTTTCTCAAGACTTCCAAATAGTTTTGTTGCATGCAGAAATTTTAAAAAAGGAAAAGAAATACAATCTTCATTTAGATGTCAAAAGGGTTTTGTGCCTCCTGTGTTTTCTTTTCTATATGAAACGGTTTGAAATGGCTCTTTGCGTCGCCGCCCCCCTATGGCCTGCCCATAGCAACTTGTGTGCCTGTAGGTGCCGAAAGTGAGTTTTTTTTTTTTCCCAACAGGTCCATCTGGTAGGTTGCTGCCCTACTGAAAACTTAAACATCGTCAGTCTGCACCTTTTTCCAGATCTGCACCATAGTGCAACAACAACAACAACAACAAAAGAGAAAAAGCCTCTCACCTAGAATATTAAAATGCGTAGGTTTATAAAACATAATACTTCGCTCACTGTGATTTGATTATTCTCATTTCTCACATATGATATTTTCTCTTGAGTGTGCCAACAGACTCACTTCTGCAATCAGCTTTCTCTCTCAAGCACTAATAAACAACGTTCAAAATCTTTAAACTGTGAGCCACAAACAGCAAGCATCTCTGAAGTGCAACTATGAATTATTAACACTCCTCTAACCTCCTTGTAAACACAACTGAAATCTGTCCAAAAAAGGGAGAAAGATATTAATAATTTATCAACCTCCATATGAGGAGTTCGAGGCCTTTGCAGTTTTTTTCATGTTTTGAAAAGAAAATGATTAATTGATATAATTTCAATAATACCTCATTCTTTTTAAACCGTGGATGTGCCAAATCATTGATAGATTCTGTCAAAATAATAAGCAATATTTGGCATCCATCTAGTTTGGTGAATGGTGGCAAAAGAAGGACAGCTAATAAAAAAGGTTTGTGTGTATGTGTGTGCGTGTGTGCGTGCGTGCGTGCATGTGTGCAGTATTGCACGTTAACAGGCAGCCTGCATCCACTGTGTACAAAGATTGGATTTAGTGCGAACATTCACTCATCAATTCTTGCCAACGGGATGCGTCTGTCCGCCCTCATCTGCCAGCGTTGGGTCGCAGACAAATTCATTGATGCGTGGCTTCCATCTACAGCTCGAGCTCCCGCTGCTCAGTATTCATCTGTCTGATAGATGTCGCTACACCATGCTGGTTCAAAATCATAAACAGGTGAATGTCCTTGAGTCCTTTAATGATGAGGTGTGTATTTTCTTTTCACATTGAAACCTCTGTAGTTGGTTGACTTCCAATCATTTTGAGAATTTGAAGCATTTTTCTCGAAGAAATTAGTTCTTGGGTTAGACTGACATTATTTATGAAGTATACCGGCATGTTTTAAGTCACATTTTAACACCCTTTCTAAACATAGCCGTATGAAGAGCTACTTTGTATGCAGATGACAACATTGTTTAGTCCAGGGGTGTCAAACTCATTGTTGTTCAGGAGCCACATACAGCCTAGTTTGATGTCAACGGTGCTGGACCACTAAAATCACAATATATTAATATAATAATAAATAACAATACATTTTCCCCTTTGTTTCAATGCAAAACAAAAAAAGTGCATGAGGAATGTTTGAAACCGCTCACATTTCTTTGTAAAACGTTGCTTCAGTTTGTTATACGTGTGTAAAAACTCATCACAGTGATTGTATTTTAAGACATAAAACTAAGTCACAGGTATTTGAAACTGAAAAATATATTATTGCACTTGAAAAAAAAAATATTAAGACCTATGGATTATGACCGTTCCATTTTCTACATGAGCATTATAACTCTCGAAATTATCCTTATTCCCCACCACCACAAGGTATTGTGTATTATTTTATTTTTTTTCATTTTCAAATCCATCCTGCGGCTCCGGTTTGTTGTCACTCATTAGTAATGCATGTAACGCTTTTGACTCCAATTAATATCTGGAGAACGATAATGACTATACTAGGAAGGTACATTTACTGTCTAGTTAAGCACAGACAAGGATCGTGCACGACGTGATCTGCCTCAGCCTAAGACTAGAATAAAAATAATTTATACATTTTCACAATTTTAGTGATCATCTTGTACCTAAAGTATTAAATCCCAACATATCACCATCTTGATTTGTACAATGTTTAAGTCAGTACAGTATGTTGCAAGTCTCTTTCGACTGATTGATTATTATTTTTTTTTTTGTTGCTGTGTGAATTGAAATCAAACGGAATCCAACTGTGGGCTCAGAAGGACTGAGCTTCAGAATGCAGCGCAATGGAGAAAGTGAAGAAATACACCATGGCACCATCTTAATGATATCATTATGTTGCTTATTTGCTGTCAGAAGCATGTTTATCCGAGGTGAAGATGAACAACAGGGAAAGGAGCATTTGCACTCTGCCATATGCTGTTAATGTTTCCTTACAGATTGTGCGATATACTGTCCATATATGAGAAATATTCAGTGATAGATACATTGGGACGTATGGGAATTGTTTTGGACATTATTAGTTATGCAAACATTATTTCCAAACCATATTAGACTGTATTTGCCAAAATGCACAGACATACAGTAATCTGCACTCTCCTATCACCTATGACAGATTATCAATGATGAAGTGGAGCCTCAAAGGGAAACTAATGTAAACCCTGTGCTATTCAACCTGGCCCAGTTTTTCCCCATCATAAAGCTCCAGTGTTTAAACAGTGCTGTTGCCTTCTTTGTGTTTGCTTATTTAGGAACAAATATTTGCCTTATTGCACTGCTCCTGCAGCAAACATGCTCTCCCAGGAAGTGTTATTAATAGGATAATTAGGTAAACGGTAATGAGCTGGATTACGCCTAATTATGACACAATTTGTTTTGGCATTTTGTCCTCTGAGGAGCAAGTGAAATGGTAAAGTCTACACTGAAGTTCATTAAAATAATGTGCATTCACCTGAATGCATAGGTCAGGCGCCTGGGGGCCCAGGTAGGGGGCAGTAGCAAAGAAGTAAATGTGCTAACACAGACGTCAGTAATATACTGTATATATACAGTATGTGCTACACTGGAGTTGTCAATTCGGAGTATGGTCCAGCTTCCCCATGACTCTGAATAGGATAAGTTGTTTTAAATGCTAATTTTACTCCTTTATCCAGAGATGACTTTTCCCTTTACCTCTGCCTTTCTTCCAAATGAAAAAAAATGCATATGATTTAACTTCTTCTTTTCAGCTTGTCTTGTTAGGGGTGGCCACAGTGCGTCATCCTTTTCCATGTGAGCCGATCTCTTGCATCCATCCTCTCGAACACCAACTGCCCTCATGTCTTCCCTCACTACATCCATCAACCTTCTCATTGGTCTTCCTCTAGCTCTCTTTTCTGGCAGCTCCACCCTCATCATCCTTCTACCAATATATTCACAATCTCGCGTCTGGACGTGTCCAAACCATCAATGTCTGCTCTTTCTAACTTTGTCTCTAAAACATCGAACCTTGGCTGTTCCTCTGATGATCTCATTTCTAATCACATCCAACCTGGTCACTCCTAGAGAGAAAATCAACATCTTCATTTGCGCCACCTCCAGCTCTGCTTCCTGTTGTCTCTTCAGTGCCACCGTCTCTAATCCGTACATCATGGTTGGCCTCACCACTGTCTTATAAACTTTGCCCTTCATCCTAGCAAAGACTCTTCTGTCACATAACACACCTGACACCTTCCTGCATCCATTTCAACCTGTTTGGACTTGTTTCCTCTCTTCCTGACCACACTCACCATTGTTCTGAACTGTTGACCATAAGTATTTAAATCCCTCCACTCGCTGGCCCATCATTCGCACAATCTTTGGGGAGCTGGTTGGCCTGGGTTGGGGTGACGGTTACGGGTCATCATTGCCCTGTGAACGTCTCGCCTCACCCCAACAGCCTGGCCAATTTTAATGCACGACACCCCACCACACAATCATGGTACAGAGACAATGGTTGCCAGTCGGGTTCTGATCGGGGGGGCCGTTCCTCCCAATCCAGGTCTCACTGTCATTGCCCAAGGACTCCAAAAAGGGTGGGTACTCTGAAATGCTGTTTGGTGCATAGCCACAAACAACAGTCAGGACCCGTCCCCACACCCGAAGGCGGAGGGAGGCTACCCTCTCGTCCACCGGGGTAAACCCCAACGTACAGGCGCCGAGCCGGGGGGCAATAAATATACCCACACCTGCTCGGCGCCTCTCACCATGGCCAACTCCAGAGTGGAAGAGAGTCCAACCCCTCTCGAGAGGACTGGTACCAGAGCCCAAGCTGTGTGTGGAGGCGAGTCCGACTATATCTAGTCGGAACTTCTCGACCTCACACACCAGCTCGGGGTCCTTCCCTGCCAGAGAGGTGAGATTCCACGTCTCTAAAGCCAGATTCTGTAGCCGGGAATCGGATCGGATCGCCACTTCCCATCTACACCATGGTAAAATAATTTTAACCCTGCCCCTAAGCTTCTAGCCTTACTGCCTTTCCACCTGCTCTCATGTCAACCAAGTCGCAAGCTTTTCTTGTCATGGTCCCAACATTCAAAGTCCCCTCATTCAGTTCTAGGCTCTGTGCTTTCCTCTTCTCTTTCTGCCTAAGAACCCGCTTTCCACCTCTCCTTCGTATTTGACTCACAGTAGCTGAATTTCCACTGGCGCTCTGTAGGTTAATGGCGCCGGTGGGAGATGTTGTTAACCTGGGCCACGACTAATCCGGTAGCTTCAGCTCATCTGTGAACCTGAACAGCATAAAGAGTTCAACATGGATGAATGCATGGAATTTAAATTCATTCATTTAAAAAAATAATGCTCACTTTTGATTCTTTAACAATATATTTATTGCGACGGCAGTATTTTTTGCAGTGGTGTAAAACTGAACCGAAACGATGTTTGTAGCGTTTGGGTTTAAACGGTATAGAAAATGGAAGGATGTTCTGCATGGGTGTTTTTGTGATGATGGCTCACCATATTCTTTCTGCATGACGTGTGATTGAGGCTGCAAATAATGGCTTCTTCAAACACAGCGCAATTACAATACTAGCTTATTATAGTTGTCAACCATGTTATACTGTTTGTTCAGATTGAACTAATGAGCTCCAAATTGGATTATTTTCATTGGATATTTCCTGCTTCCTAGTTTTCTTGAATGCAGCATTGCTCTAGTATGTGCATGACTGTGACAGCCATATGATCATTCATTCATTCATTCATTCATCTTCCATTCCGCTTATCCTCACTAGGGTCACAGGGGTGCCGGAGCCTATCCCAGCTATCTTCGGGCGAGAGGCGGGGTACACCCTGAACTGGTCGCCAGCCAATCACAGGCCATCTGACCAAACCATTGATTCTTCCACCATCCATCCATTTTCTATAGTGCTTGTTCTCATTAGAGTCGCATTTTCAGATATGTGCAATTTAGAGTTTTTAATTAACCTAACATGCATATTTTTGGAATGTGGGCAGAACCAGGAGTACCCACGCAAGCACAGTGAGATACAAACTCCCCACAGGAGGGCCAGAGCTAAGATTCAATTTGAACATCAGAACTGTGAGGCAGACATGCTAACCACTAGGCACATGCTGCCACAGTCCCATAAAGAAAGACAGTCAATTACAATTCACCTTCAAGTCCTTCAAAAAGGACTCAACATCAGGGTTAAAGGACATTTAATGGATAACAGCTTAGCTCCACATCAGATGTGATTAAAAAGCCCTGATACTGTATATGAATGTGTTCAATGGCTTTTCATATTTGCTCATACCATGAATAGTGCATCTTCAATAACATTTCTTGGATTCAAGTGTGGCGGAGGAAATAAATTAAGAACTATTTTTTTGTAATATATTTTAAATTCGATGAGATATTACAACTCCAATTCCAATGAAGTTGGGATGTTGTGTTAAACATAAATAAAAACAGAATAAAATGATTTGCAAATCATGTTCGACCTATATTTAATTGAATACACTACAAAGGCAATACATTTAATGTTTAAACTGATAAACTTTATTGTTTTTAGCAAATAATCTTAGAATTTTTTGGCTGCGACACATTCCAAAAAAGATGGGAAAGGGTCATGTTTACCACTGTGTTACATCACCTTTTCTTTTCACAACATTCAATAAACGTTTGGGAACTGAGGACACTAATTGTTGAAGCTTTGTAGGTGGAATTCTTTCCCATTCCTGCTTGATGTACAGCTTCAGCCGTTCAACAGTCCGGGGTCTCCGTTGTCGTATTTTACGCTTCATAATATACCACACATTTTCAATGGGAGACAGGTCTGGACTGCAGGCAGGCCAGTCTAGTACGCGCACTCTTTTACTACGAAGCCATGCTGTTGTAACACGTGCAGAATGCGGTTTGGCATTGTCTTGCTGAAAAAAGCAGGGGCGTCCATGAAAATGACGTTGCTTGTAAGGCAGCATATGTTTCTCCAAAACATTGTATGTACCTTTCAGCATGAATGGTGCCTTCACAGATGTGTAAGTTACCCATGCCATTGGCACTAACACAGCCCCATACCATCAAAGATACTGGCTTTTGAACTTTGCGTCCATAACAGTCCGAATGGTTCTTTTCCTCTTTGGCCCGGAGGCCACGATGTCCACAATTTCCAAAAACAATTTGAAATGTGGACTCGTCAGACCACAGAACACTTTTCCACTTTGCATCAGTCCATCTTAGATGAGCTCGGGCCCAGAGAAGCCGGCATTTCTGGGTGTTGTTGATAAATGGCTTTTGCTTTGCATAGTAGAGTTTCAAGTTGCACTTACGGATGTAGCGCCGAACTGTACTGACATTGGTTTTCTGAAGTGTTCCTGAGCCCTTGTGGTGGTATCCTTTACACATTGATGTCGGTTTTTGATGCAGTGCCGCCTGAGGGATCGAAGGTACGGGTATTCAATGTTGGTTTTCGGCCTTGCCGCTTACATGCAGTGATTTCTCCAGATTCTCTGAACCTTTTGATGATATTATGGACCGTAGATGATGAAATCCCTAAATTCCTTGCAATTGTACGTTGTGGAACATTGTCCTTAAACGGTTCGACTATTTTCTCACGCACTTGTTCACAAAGAGGTGAACCTCGCCCCATCTTTGCTTGTGAATGACTGAACAATTCAGGGAAGCTCCTTTTATACCCAATCATGGCACCCACCTGTTCCCAATTACCCTGTTCACCTGTGGGATGTTCCCAACAGGTGTTTGATGAGCATTCCTCAACTTTCTCAGTCTTTTTTGCCACCTGTCCCAACTTTTTTGAAACGTGTTGCAGCCATAAAATTTAAAGCTCATGATTATTTGCTAAAAGCAATAAAGTTGATCAGTTTGAACATTAAATATCTTGTCTTTGTAGTGTATTCAATTAAATATAGGTCGAACATGATTTCCAAATCATTGTATTCTGTTATTATTTATGTTTAACTTCATTGGAATTGGGGTTGTATAAACTGAAGACAGAAGTAAAAAAAAAAAAATCTATTTCTTTTGCAAGCGTATGTAAATTGCAGATGGGACAGCGCCATATAAAATCTCCATCAGAGTGCCACATTGAGTAGGGCCGGCGCTGTTCTCATTGACAAACACACACACACAAACATACACACACACACACACACGCACCCACACATGTACGCACGCACGCATGCACGCAGACACACACACACACACACACAGAGTAATATACAGATCTTTTATTAAAGCGTTCCTTTCTCTCCTGCTGCTGCCGATGAGAGAGCTAAGTCTGGGATTTAGAGCTTTAGCTTATCGTCATCTTTACGAGGCTTTCTCTGCAAAAAGCAGTAAGCAAGGCCCAGCAATCTGTATAGGACGCGCAGCGGATGATGCTGGGAGTGAGTGGAGGGAGACCACTGGCAAGAAGGGGGAGGCTGAGGGAGAGGGGTGGCAATAAATATATGCGTCTGGAAACATGGCTCTGAAACAGGTGGATTTACATTCCTAGGAATTCAAAGCCAGCTTGCTGGGCAAAACCTGCTCCACTGCTGTGGTATTTGTGAAGCAGAGAGCACATTTTGTGTGGGTTAGTACAACATATGGAGACAGACTTCACACATTCAAATTGCAGACAATATGCAGTTAATTACTCAACGCGCTCAAAGAGAGCTCGGCTCTGTAACGGACGACTCATTCATTTATTCAGGCAAAAAGATGAGATTATGGAGAAAGCTCATTTCCTGCTAAGTTGGACTCTGGTTTCCCAAGTAAAATTGCTTTTATTCTTCACAACATGTGTTTCCGGAGATTAAGAGCCTGTAATCTTGCAATGGCTTAATAAGACTCAGTATGCGAAGTGCAGGCTAAAACAGAAAATGTGGAACGAGCTTTACTGAGCTCTCTTCTACCCAATGACTTTAATCCTGTTTATTAAATTATAAAGAACCTTAAAGGATAAAGATAAAAAATAGTGAATCGAGGATTTAAATGATTCAGTTATTTTTTTCCCTCCTGTTTTAGCGTGAGTTATTCGATAGCAATGGACCTGTTTAAAGATTGCAGACTGACTGTTTTAACATTTAACACAAATTATGGTGAGTTTCTTGGGTTTCGATTAGTCATTTTATTGTGAAGACAAAAAGTAAATTTATTGACTCATTTTTACTATCTTGATATAATTTTTTTACATTTCGTCATATACATTGTGTGATTGAAACAGTGGGCAGCAAAGAATGAGCACAACTCGCACCACTAATCTTCGGAGTGTCTGGAAGGTGACTTTGGAAATGAAAATACAATAGTAGTGTAAGTATTTCAATTACTGTATGAAAGTAATATAACTACCGTATTTTCACAACCATAAGGCGCACTTAAAAGTCTTACATTTTCTCCAAAATGGACGTGGCGCCTTATAATGCGGCGCGCCTTATGTGTGCACCCAGTTTAGAAATCTGTAAATGTTGTTGTGTGACTTTAACGAGCGCTCCGCTTGACTGACCGGGAGCATTTCCTGCCGACACGCTGCTTATATAGAGGAAGGCGGACGTGACTGAGGACAGCATGCGTGACAGAGGACGCTAAAGACACGCCCCCAGTAGGTATATAGTTCCGGTATGTGCATCGGTTTGGCTTCGGACCCCCGAAAATGGCACCTACGAAGAGGCACGCTTACGAAGCACAGTTTAAACTGCAAGCTATTAGTTACGCGGAGGAACATGGGAATTGAACAGGCGCGAGAGAATTCAAGATCAACGAATCCATGGTTTGCAAGTGGAGGAAGCAGAAAAATTAGCTTTGCCAAGTCAAGAAGACGAAGCTGAGTTTCCGCAGAAACAAGGCGAGGTGGCCCGAGTTGGAAGACCAACTCGAGCAATGGATTAATGAGCAAAGAACAGAAGCGTTTTTACAGTCACTATTCGACTGAGTGCAATAACTTGGAGCTTGCCATAATTCCGGGAGGCTTGACGAAGGAACTCCAACCGCTGGACATCGGTGTAAACAGGGCGTTCAAAGTGAAGTTGCAAGCGGCGTGGGAGCCATGGATGACGGATGGCGAACACAGCTTTACTAAGACTAGGAGGCTGCGCCGGGCGAGTTACGCCACAAGTTGTGACTGGATTGTGGATGCTTGGGCTAACGTGTCTGCTTGCACTGTTGTTCGAGCTTTCGTAAAAGTCGGCATCATTTCTGAGGAGCCACACGGGAACAAGACTGACTTCGACAATGACGAGAGGGAACCGGGCGTGTTTGATGGAGAACTTGCCCAGCTGTTCATTTCGGATACAGAAGATGAGGACTTTGATGGATTTGTGGATGAGGATTGATGAAAAAAATAACGTGAGTACATGGTTAAATACTTCAATAAACTACAACCGAACTCAGTTTTGCTCCCACTGCCTTTTTAAAAACATTGTTTTAGCGTGCATGCATGCTAGCGTATGTTTTACCATGCCTGCGCCCAATAATACGGTGCGGCTTATGTATGGGGTAAATAAAGAAATAGACCCCATAACTGAGACTGCACCTTTTAATACGGTGCGCCTTATGGTGGTGAAAATACATTTGATTACATTTCGATTACTTTTCTTAAATTTGAACAAATGTGTCTACAGGACCATTGGATAGTTCCTTTAAAAACAAACGTAGTAAAACCATAGAGCATTATGTTGGAATTAACCACAAATTTGTTCTTTACAAAATAATAAACTGATCACAAAACATGATGAAATGTAAATACATAATAGAAAACAGGGTTGTTACATTAGATGTGTACAGCATGTGGGAAACCACACCATACCATACCATGTTGACATCATGAAAAATCTGCACAATTTATATCACTTCATATTACAACCCAGATGAGTGAATGTTCCATCAAAAAAATTATAAAGAAGAAAACTGTTTAAAAGTCAACATTGCTTTATGTGTTCAAAAGTGTAACTATGAGAATAACCTTTTCAAAAACTGGCAAACTAAAAGACTGCATCACAAGGTGGTGCTTCAATGTTATATTTGGAACAATATGTCATGTTTGAGATTAGGACAGAATGCCACATGACGAGAGAGAGCCAATCACAATCGTCGGCTTTAAAAGGAGGGAGTGATCCATCCATCCATCCATCCATTTTCTGAGCCGCTTCTCCTCACTAGGGTCGCGGGGGTGCTGGAGCCTATCCCAGCTGTCAACCCTGAACTGGTTGCCAGCCAATCACAACCATTCGCACTCACAGTCATGCCTATGGGTAATTTAGAGTCTCCAATTAATGCATGTTTTTGGGATGTGGGAGGAAACCGGAGTGCCGGGAGAAAACCCACGCAGGCACGGGGAGAACATGCAAACTCCACACAGGTGGGGACGGGGATTGAACCCGGGTCCTCAGAACTGTGAGGCTGACGCTCTAACCAGTTGGCCAACGTGCCGCCAGGAGGAAGTGATGTAAAAAAAATATAAAAAAAAAATCCTGAGCTTTTGCATCTATTTTTCAAGTGTAACTCAAATTGTACACATGGAAATTTCCAAAAGCAACTGTATTTAGTTTCACATTTTCTCGAGTAATGTAATGGATTCCAATAACATACATTTTTGTAATTAAATCACATAATCTTGTTACATGTAAGCTACTCCCTAACACTGAATATTAGCATACCGTATACAGTATGCTTAAACAACATGGGGGGTGTCCTGGCTTGTCGAGCAATATTAAGCGAAGTCTGGTCATACTGGCAATTACCGAGACACCATTCTTTCTTAAAAGCCAGAGTGCCTTCTAAATCATTTTGAAACAGTTCTCATCCCTGCATTTTCTATTCGCGGGTGAGCTGGAGCCTATCCCAGCTGACTTTGGCTGAGAGGTAGGATTACACCCTGGACTGGGCGCAAGATAATTGCAGGGTTCAAATAGAGAAACAACCATTCACACTATGGACAGTTTAAAGTCTTCAATTAAACGAACATGCATGTTTTTGGAATATGGAAGTAAGCAAGACTTCCAAGAGAAAACCATCCAACCATGGGAAGATCATGCAAACCGGAGGCCGTTAGAGGAGCGATGAACCCTGAATCTAAGAACTTTGGTCTCCATGCTTCCCTGAAACTGTTGTTTTGGGGGGAAATTATTACATTTTGTTGCCGTGAACTCAAGATAGCACTGGTATTGCTAACATAGTCACAAATAAAAAGGCTATCGCAGACTGTTTATGTTGTCATTTGAAGATATACATGCAATCTGTTCTAAATTTTGAAGATTATGCGTAAGATTTTAATGACCAAAGGAGAGAGTGTATGGAAGCTACAGTATGTGGACTCGTCAGTGAGAACTTCTACTTAGCTATTGGCCTAAGAGGATTGTATGCAACTAATCCCAATCAAAAGACTGTACCATGTGAATTATTACATTCTGAAGCAGATTATTTTAGCCCCCAGATTAAGGATTCATGCCAGACAAATCTTCTCATGTCTCGCATGAAGAGCAATGAAATATATACATCTCCTAAGTATTTCGGCTTCCAAAATATTGTCACTGCTTGTGAAATCATTACTTTTAGAGAAAAACATCTGCAGCGCTTTAGTTTTTGGGGATAAACAGCACACACTTTTACACAAACACATACACGTACAGTTGTCACATGTTGATAAATTATGCAAACACGATCAGAGTTTATTGCACAAGAGATGATCATGGAAATATATGTTAAGATAAAAGTAACATCACAAACATCCATCCATTTTCTGAGCCGCTTCTCCTCACTAGGGTCGCGAGCGTGCTGGAGCCTATCCCAGCTGTCATCGGGCAGGAGGCGGGGTACACCCTGAACTGGTTGCCAGCCAATCGCAGGGCACATACAAACAAACAACCATTCGCACTCACAGTCACACCTACGGGCAATTTAGAGTCTCCAATTTATGCATGTTTTTGGGATGTGGGAGGAAACCGGAGTGCCCGGAGAAAACCCACGCAGGCACGGGGAGAACATGCAAACTCCACACAGTCGGGGCCGGGGATTGAACCCGGGTCTTCAGAACTGTGAGGCTGACGCTCTAACCAGTCGGCCACCGTGCCGCACGTCACAAAAAGCTGGTTTACAAAAAGCACAATTTTTGTTACTCCAGATTTTCTCAATTAAGTCAATGCTTAATTTGCATGACAAATACAGCATCATTGATGTCATTAAAAATATGAATTATGAAGATGACAAGAGTGAAAGCAAAGAAGGTATTCTTAGCAGAAATACCCAATCCTGTTGGATGATTCATTCTGCATCTATTTTGAGACAAGGCCAAAGAAATCTATTTCACTCTTGAGAAATCATTCAGAAAGGCTTGTTTTCACCGAAATCTTTGATTCCAGTTCTACTGTATCTGTCTTAAAAGATGTTAAAAGAAGACCCTTAAGTTTTTCTTCCAAAGCCCCTCTTGTCATTAGCTTCCTTGTCTGATTAACAACTGGGAAGAATAATTGCAGCATCCGAATGGAAGTCCTCTCTTGTGTGTGCAACACTTCAAATCTAGTCTTTATTTGGAGGATGGCAGCTCAATTGGTCATTATGTGTTTTTTGCAGCTGTTTAATGTCAGAATCTGAAACAGAAACAGCTTTATTAGCCAAGTATGTTACAAGACACACAAGGAAAGAAAATCTAGTATGACAACAAACAGCCACTATGACAAAATATACACTTAGAAGAAGAAGAATCACCTTTACTGTTATGAACATGCATGCATGCATGCATACACATTAAATTTGTTCTCTGCATTTTACCCATTACAGTGAACACATACACATGTTAGTGGAACACACTGGAGCAGGGAGCAGCTGAAGCACCCAGGGAGCATTTGGGGGTATCAGTCTCCTGCTCAAGGACACCACAGCCGTGAGTCCGGGGGATGATGGTGGATAGTCCAGTCGGGGTCTTGAACCTAGGTCCCCCACGGTTGCAGGCAATGATCTCAACCATTGGGCCACAGCTTAGGACATATAAAATACAGGTATGGAGAGTCTGAACAATAAAAGTGTACCTCTAGTGTTGCTGATATAATGGCAATTGTGCAAATGATGCAGATTCCTCAAGCAATTTAGAGCACAATTGTCCAAAAGTGCTCAAACACATAAGTGGCCAGTAGTATGCAACAACAACAGTATGCAAATAGTGCAGTGTGATAAAGCAGTGAGTGTACAGATAATGTAGAAGTGTCCTGACAGAGATGTGGCAAATGAGATGTGGCAGCTGTTACAATGAAATTGTAAGTCAACTGTTTAAGAAGTTAATAGCAAGAGGGAAGAAGCTGTTGGAATGCCTGCTGGTTTTAAATTGCTTTGTTCAATAGTTCTGAGGGAGGGAGATGGAATAGGTGGTGACCAGTATGTGGATGGTCCAAGAGGATTTTGTCTTTGTTTTAGTCCTAGCAGATTGCAAGTCCTCAAGAGAGGAAGGTGGGTACCGATTATTTTTTCAGCAGCCTTGACTGTCCGGTAGCAGTCTGATTTTGTCCTTCTTTGTGACAGCACCAAACCAGACTGTGATGGATCAACACAGGACTGCTTCGATCACCGCTGTGTAGAATTGCCTCAACAGCTCCTGTGGCAGGCTGTGCTTCCTCAGAAGCCACAGGAAGTACATCCTCTGTTGGGCTTTTTTGAGGATGGAGTTGATGTTGGTCTTCCACTTCAGGTCCTGAGAGACTGTTTTCTCAGAAACTTGAAGGTCTCGACAGTTGACACAGGGCAGCTGGAAAGCATGAGGGGGATCTGTGGCGAAGGATGCCTCCTGAAGCCCACGATCATCTCTACCGTCAGCATGGAGCATGTTCAACACCAAGTTGTGTTGGCGGCACCACAGCTCCAACCGCTCCACTTCCTTTTCACTGTCTTTGATGAGGCCAATGACTGTGGTGTAGTCTGAAAACATCAGGAGTTGGCGTTGAGGTGCAGTCGTTGTAGAGAGAGAAGAGCAAAGGAGAGAGGACACATCCTTGGGGTGCCCTGGTGCTGGTGGTGCGTGTGGATGAGGTTGTGTCCCCTAGCCTCACCTGCTGTGTCTTGCCCGTCAGGAAGCTGTAAATCCACTGGCAATTGGCAGCCGAAAAGATTGAGCTGGAGAAGCTTTGAAGAGAGGAGTTCGGGGATGATGGCATTGAACGCAGATTTCTTTTGTCAGATGGTATGTCTGTCTTGATAGCTTTAGCCTGGCAAAATTGGCGAAATTTGGCAGTGAACCACCGCTTGTTGTTATTGAACATGCAAAATGTCTTTCTTGGTATATACATCTTCACAGAAGCTGTTGTAGGATGATCCATATATTCATCCAAGCTGACAGTTGAAGTTTCAAAGATACTCAAATCTGTGCAGTCCAAACAGTCTTGAAGTTCCATCATAGCTTCATTGGTCTTACCTCATCAGTGCTTTACCCTACACAGGCTTCACACATTTAAGTTTGTGCCTGTATGTTGGTATTAAGTAAATTAAACAGTGATCAGACGAGGCCAAAGCTGAACGGGAAATAAGAAAGCTACGAGTCCTTCGGCTTGGTATAGCAGTGGTCTAGAATTTAGTTTTCCCTTGTGGGACAGTCATTGTGCTGCTTGTATTTAGGGAGTTCGTGGGTGAGTTTTGCATTGTTAAAGTACTCAAGAATAATGAGGGGTGAATCTGGGTGCTTTTTTTCAAGTTCGTTTACTATGACAGGAAGTGTTTGCAGTGTGGTACTCGTGTTAGCAGTGTGTGCTGAGCTCTGTGACATAAGTAAACCACTTTTCGTTGATGTAGAAGCATATTCCACCACCTATTGTTTTCCTCGATAGCTCAGTGTCGCGGTCCGCTTAGTGTAGTTGGAAGCCGGGTCCATTTTGTTGCGTAGAGAGTGTAGATTTGTGAGGTGAACCAACGGAAGTGGTGTTCGAAATCCTTGCTGCTCTGTGCTTAACCTGCACTCCGGCACGCTTCCCTCTGTGGCACAGTCTTCGTCTTCTCCATGTCTCAAAAGATGAATGAAAAAGACAAAAACAAGGACAATACAAGAGAGTGCGTTAGTAAGGCATGCACCCGTGTAGGCACCATCTTCTGCTGGTCTGTGATCATTGCAGGAGCACACGCATTTGGGTGCACTTAGTATTTCTGCATGTGAACCCAAACACAAAAGCATTCTGCTGCAAAAAGGTGCACAACTTGATTGACAGTTCAATTCTTTTGCTTTTTATAAAGAGCTCTGTGCTCACACTGATCTATCATATTAAATTTAACAAGATCAGTGGAGAAACAAGTAGAGGGGATTTTAGAGCATGCCAAAAAAGGAAATTAGAGGAAAAGTGTAATTTCTTTTTTTTTTTTTCAGTGTGATTTGTGACCCAAGACAGGGGTATTATGGCTTGATAAATGAAAGTTAAATTGAATGTGATCTTTTTCTATGGAAATCTTAAGGTGAGAATGTACTATTATGGTTTCGAAATCAATGCTTTTAGACTGGTCTATGCTAACATTTGAATACAACTGTGAATATGGCAGAATAACCTCAAACAATATGAAGTATTAAGATTATATGCCAAATTTGGTAACACGGACATGTACACATATCATTTGCATCCTGAACTTTTATGCTTGCTGGCGGTTATAACAGTGAGTACACCTGTACTGTAATGAACACAAGTGACTCTTTTGTCTTTATCAGAGACAAGTACAAATATGCACACGTTCACGGGGCATGTGGCTGTTCAGTTATCACATCTTACTTGTTGGACTGCACAGTGCCAAATCCAACAAAGTGCAGTGGATGCAAACTTTTCAAAAGGTTGCAGCTGGCTGTCTATTTGCATAGATAGCAGATGATAGATGGTAGCCGTTGGATTGCCATTTAAAAAAAAAAGCAAATACTGTTGTTCATTGGTGTTGCTTTTAGACCAAAAGATTGCAACAATCCACTTTTTTTGCCGAAATCCCATTGACATGAGCTCTGTCTCTTAACATGCATGCAGACTTTTAGAGTAACCCCGCTCAGAGTCACTCAACCGCTTCAATTTTTACTGTCTGTTTCCATGACTCCCAAAGCAGCCACTCACTCAGAGGAAAATATCCTCTGCTGGAGAGATGTCCAAAAACATGGTTGTTAGAGCTGAACATTTCCATTAAAATCAATTGGAGGGGGGCACAGTGACCACAGGAGCACACAGGTGGGCTCTCCCAGCTCTTGGTTTTTATAGAAAAGAACTATTTGTTTTTCCTTGACGTATGACTGCATGACTCCTTTGGTGTGTGTGTGTGCGTGTGTGTGTGTGTGTAAAAAAAGGTCATACAAGCACACTCCTGTGATCAGCGTCAGACGTCTTGCTGTGAAAACAACTTACTGGAAGTTCAGAAAATCCAATCTGAACCAATTACAACAACAGTACAGAACAGTCAAAAAATGTAGTTTGTGCCCTGAGCAGTTAATTCACTGAACTGCAGAAAGGACTATTTTTTTGAAGGAGGCAACTACTTGACACGAGGCCTTCATTTTAGTTTTAATTTGTGAGAATGCAACGATAGTAGGGATAGCAGCACAGTCGAATAAGGTGATATTCGGGGCAGGCTTTTATTTGATGAGAAAAATCTATAAGTCTATATTCTATAAGCGCAAAGGCCAGCACTTGAGAATTCATGGGAAGTGGCTGCTCAATGTTGTGTCGGACTGTAATCCCATTCCAGCGCCAATCATCAGATTTAACAGCATATTGTGGAACGCCAGTTCCGAGCTGCTTTAATCAGGCTGCCCGCTTAATTACCATGACCAGTGTGATGTCCATTGACTGCCTGAGGTGTAATCTGCATAGAGGAGTGGCCCTTAGCCAGACTCAGGGATTCGCCACTAGTGCTCTCTCTCTCTCTCGCTCTCTCTCTCTCTCTCATTCATCCAAAAGTATTCTGGTCAAAATAGTTGTGAGCCCTTTAACCCCAGATACTTCCTGCAGGGGGGATAAAGAAACGCACACACTGAAAACCAGTAAACAGGGTGAGGGATACTGACCAATCCAAACCAAAGGTCATAGATGTGTGCCAGTGTCTGTCTGTATGCATACTACTTTGAATACTACTTTCTAGGTATACTTTCGCCTGTGTAATTAGTCAGCCTTTCACACTGCAGATCCAAGTGCCCAATTCTGAGTTAATGCCCTGACATATTATAAACGCCTAATTGGATGTCAAGTGACACATATTCAATATGGCTTTGTTTACAGTCACAGAACAAATTAAACAACCCAGTAAATTGCACATAACTACAGTACAAAAATCAACACAGGGAGAGGCAAAATGGAAGAAATCGATAACAGTTAAATATTACAAATATTAAATGTTATATAACGCTCAGTATATAACATTCTCCCATCTCTAATTGGGGCTTGAGTGTTAAGGCACGTACTATCAACTTTAGGAGTCCAACGCAACAACAAATGAGCACTCGACAGTGAGCATAAACAACTAGGAGGAAAATAAATCAATGACGACAAACGTGTCGATGTGAAAAAACTCAAAATTAAACAAGGACAACAAAATACATGGATGGAGCGCAACAGGGGACAGACGCCGCTAAGGATAGCAAACTGAACTAAAGCATCCAAAAACGGAACAAGGTAAATAATTAAAGTACTCACCCGTAAAAGAAAGAACACTTGAATAAACTAACACAAAAGAGCGCAATAGAATGCAAAACCTGAACGACAAAAATAAAAAAGTAAAACAAATGAGAACCAAGTGAAAGACTTGATCTAATTACACAAGGTAGACTACACAAAAGACAGACAGAAATAAACAGAAGCTAAACTAAACAAGTTTACCAAACAAGAGACAAGGAAACAGAAGGCTACTTACAGATGACCCAAAAAACGGGGAAGGGAGAACTGGAATACTAACAGTAAAATATGACGAGAAGCAAGCACAAGGCATCTAACTGGTGGTGACTATAGGTAACTATAGGTACCTGTAGTAGTCCGGCATCTGGCCCCTGTTTCTCCTGCACTTAAAAACCACGCTGATTGCAATGTGGAACCGGCGCACGCAGAAAGCTCCGTCCATCCATGAACTAGCAACTGGGAGAAAAGACAAGCTGACGGGATCATCGGATCATGACATTGAAACTGCGACCAAATTGGTTGCATATGAGACCTTTTTTTACGAGTACGAATTTCATCATTCGTGTAAGTGCATATGTTTAAATGCTGCCTCTAACACAGCCACAGTATTAGACATTGTGGTTGAAAGTAGGCCTGGATTGCACGATAAAGGAAAATGAAGTTGATAATTTTGGTGGCCTCGATATATGGGTCTCAGCACCTGAGCGCGTTTTTTCCATAGCGGAATGAACGGAGCAAAGCTTCTTGCCAGTCATCCAGTCTCTTTGTATCTGTGGAGGGAGACGACAGGCTGCTAGCTTACACACACATACGGTGAGCCTTGTGAGGAACAACACAAGGTCACATAGGAGAAAGTTGGAGGAAAGAGGATGATTACACAGCCAAATGTAAGCAAACTAAATAAGCAAGGTGTCCATCTTGCATTTCAACACAGAATGATCGAATGTGGTTGCAACTCAACAAACTTGCATGCCCACCTAAAACTTAACTCTCTGACCCAGTTTTCCCAGCTGGGGAAAAAAAGCTGCACCACAAAATGCAAAACCTTCATCCCGACGGCGAACACCAACATAGGTGGACAAAGTCGACAAAGTAAATACAAATGTAACGCTGCCAGATGGTGTCTACTCACAGAAAGTATAGTTCACTACATCGCAAAAGAAATGCTGCCCTTTAATACAGGTGAAAAGCCAGCATTTCCAAATGTTTGACAGACAGTATGAATCGCCTGTGAGAAAACATGTCACAAAAGCCTATTCCATAATCTTAAAAACAGAGTGAAAGATGACATGAAATCATAGACGTAGCATTTTAATCTGCCACTACTGTGCAGTATGTGGTCAGCTTGACCATACACTATGTAACTGCTGACTGGGCCACGCACTCCAAGTGTTTAGAGAAGATTTATTTTTTCCGGCTTGAGCTAACAGCCGAACATGACCAAAAAAGACAAAAATAGAGACGATTTTTGTATCGGATAACCATACTACTGAAAACCTTAAGGCGGCTTTATCAGACTGGGGACTGGATGAGAACAAACTAGCCTAGATCACAATTCTTGCTAACAGAGACTGAGAGACCATTTTATTTATTTATTTTATTTTATTCTTTAAGGGTCATAAATAGTTTTTGAGTTTGTGAAACGGTGCCTTACAACTATTGTATTGGATGTCATTAGATTGTGCAGGTGCATTATACTGTAGAATGTTTTGAGTGATGGTGGACTTTGGTATTGCCAAAATTTACTCTAAGAGTCACAAGAATGTTGTGAGTGAGTATTGAATATGTAAATAGGGATGTTGGAACACCCAGTTGAGTTGTTTCACAGCTCTCTTACTCAATCACCCTCAAGACATTCACATGTACTGTATTTTTTATTCTTTTTCCTTTGTCAGGATGTGCCAATGCAAGGTAAAAAGTCTTATGTATCTTTTTTGGTAGGCTTTACACGATCAGGATTTTTGGGTCCGATCACCGATCAGCGAGTTTAAAAAAACGATAACCGATCACCGATTCGATCACAAGATGTAGCAATGTGTCTATTTAAATGACCTGTTCATTTACTGTATATACTTGTGTACTTAATTGCTCAAAAAAATATATTTACAATAAATTATGTATCTTTGTTCATCTATTTATGCCAGTGAGGCATAGTGACAGACAGAACAAATGAATGGTCTTCTATTAGATGGCAGGAAGTAAATACAGTAATTAATGTATCCACTTTTTGTGACATTTTTGTTGGTGGTGTGCTGTGAGATTTTTCAATTGTAAAATATGTTCCTTGGCTCCATAAAGGTTGGAAATCCCTGCTCTAGTCAGGTCATGTATTCTATCAGTCAGGTCAAACCAACATTACAACATGACAGAAAAAATGGGTGCTAACTTACTGTAATTAAATTACTTCACCCTCACCGAAACCTTAGAGCATGATTCGACAGAACGCCTGCATGTTTACGCACAACCGTTAGTGCTAGCACTAGCTTGCTAGGCTACATAAAGTTTTGTTGCCTGCTTGCGAGCCGTATCGTATTAAAAGTATGGCTCAAGCAACCCTTAAACGAACATCCTCTCCTGAGGAGCAGTGACCACCAACAAACGTTTTCCCCCATTTTGTCCTTATAATACAGTCAGCGCGATCAACTCTTGTTGTCGTCGCCACGGTAACGAGTGTATCCGGTCGCATTTGAGTTGACAAGATAAAGTCCAATGATCGTAAAAAACGGGATGGGGTGGTATCGGAATAAAATATTTTATTGCAGTAGTCTGACATGCAATCGTGAAAGACCAAATTTGTCTTGTAGTCTGCATTAAATGTTGTCTGTCTCAGATGTGTTGTTTGTCCCACACAACTGAAATGTTGATGCCCTCATCTCTATCTACTTACTCAGTGTGAAATCTGGGTCAGTTCAATTCAACACAAAGCTGACACAACCAATGACTTTTTCAGTTGTATGAAGGGCAACAGATGCATACACGGGTTTATTGTCTTCTGCCATCAAATGGAGACCATTTAATTATTCTACCTGTCACTATACGTCGCTGGTATAGATAGATGAACAAAGATATATTTGTAATTAAAAAAAAAAGTAATTTTCAGACAATTTTTGTAATAATATTTAATATTTATAATATTATATATAATATTATATATAATAATAATATTTGTTGGATAATTTCCTGTAATTAACTCTGATGAGCTCTCGCTCTGCTTGGGAATCGCTGGTGTATACCTTAACCGGCTACTTAATACATACATTGAAATATTTTGTGATCCAAATAAAAGTACACGGCACAATGTTCATAATAGTACAAAGCATAATATCTACTAGTATTACAAATAATATTTTCATGGTGGGCGGCACGGTGGCCGACTGGTTAGAGCGTCAGCCTCACAGTTCTGAGGTGCGGGGTTCAATCCCCATCCCCGCCTGTGTGGAGTTTGCATGTTCTCCCCGTGCCTGCGTGGGTTTTCTCCGGGCACTCCGGTTTCCTCCCACATCCCAAAAACATGCATTAATTGGAGACTCTAAATTGCCCGTAGGCATGACTGTGAGTGCGAATGGTTGTTAGTTTCTATGTGCCCTGCGATTGGCTGGCAACCAGTTCAGGGTGTACCCCGCCTCCTGCCCGATGACAGCTGGGATGGGCTCCGGCACGCCCGCGACCCTAGTGAGGAGAAGCGGCTCAGAAAATGGATGGATGGATGGATTTTCATGGTGCTCTGATTACATTTAAAGGTTTCTTATGCACCTCTAAAAAAGGGTCTAATTACGCCCATGCAGCCATCACTCACAACCATGACAAACCTCATAGGTTCATCAGAACCAGAATCATCTTTATTTGGCAAGTATGTCCACACAAGGAATTTGTCTCCGGTAATTGGAGCCGCTTTCAGTACGACAACAGACAATCAATTGACAGAGAACACTTTTGGGACATAGAGACATTGAGAAAAACAGTCACTGAGCAATAAAGGGTTGCTAGTTATCTGGTATGCCGGTACATTTATTATTATTATTATTAATTTTTTTTTTGGACAATTGTGTCCTCTAGCACTTAGAGCAGTTCGAATGACTAATCTCGCAATAGTCCGGTGCAATGACCTTTGTACAAAGGGCACCGAGACTTCAAGCGAGTAGTACGATAGTCTGGGACAATGTTGATTTTGCAAATGTTGCAGATACTCCTCAGTCAGTGTGCAAATGGAGCAGATGCTACTCTGGCATGAGTGGCCAGTATTGGTCAACAACAGATATGCAAATAGTGCAGCGTGGTGAGACTACTACAGTGAGTGCACGAGTAATATATAATTGGCCCGACAAAAATGTGACAACAAACTCAAGACAAAAAAATTGCCAGCATGTTGCAATGGAATTGTAGGTTAGGTGTTTAAGAAGTTGATTGCAAGAGGGAAGAAGCCGTTGGAATGTCTGCTAGTTGTAGTTTGCATTGATCGGTAGCGCCTACCTGAGGGAAGGAGCTGGAAGAGCTGGTGACCGGGATGTGGAGGGTCCGAGAGGATTTTACACGCTCTTGTCTTAGTTCTGGCAGCGTGCAAGTCCTCACGGGTGGGTAGGGGGGTACCGACAATCCTTCATGAAAGGACAATGTCTCATTACTGCAATGGTCCAATTTAACAATATCTTTAATACCTCAGGGATGATACAATACCCCTGTCCTAAGCAGTTTTCTTCTGAATACACAAGGGGATGATGGTGGGTGAAGGCAGGAATCAGATTAGAAGCTTCTCAGCTTCGTGTAGAATCCCCCTATCAGGGAATAAAGACACAAAAACAGTGTATAGCTCTTTTTTCATACACAGATAAATCATTCCTGAAAAAGGAGCTAAATATGAAAAGATTCACTGTTAAAATGCATGTAAATGAAATCGTTCTCCTGACTACAATTTGAATTGCTTTTTATCTCTCCCGCTGGGATGGAATGATGGAAGGCAGACTCCCAATCAGTCAGCCATCCATGCTTGAAGTCTCTGGAGATTGGAGAGAGAAAAGAGAGGGAAGCTTAAGTAAACCGAAAAGAACAAATGAGCTCGGCAGTAACTCAGCAAGCGCAACCTCCCTCCTTGCGTGTGAATGGCCATCTTTTGTTGATGGCTGAATAGAGGGCTAAATGTCCCTTGAAATCAGAGCCAGAGCCGCCTCTCTGGATGGCACGTTGTGAGGCTGAAAGGCAAAAGCTTTCTTATGCAAATGGTATATGATCAGATTTAGGGTGTGAGAATGAGTACTGTAATAATATTCAGTGAGCATTTTTTATTTTTAGCTTCATGAACATGTTCACACTGTTTGACAAGATCTTTTCAGAGGTTGACACCAGATGGTGTCCTGTTAACAAGACTTTAGGAAAGCAAATAGAAGAAGGCTTTGGCCTAAGAGTAATGAGTTGTTACATCTCACTGAAACATTTGTGTATATACATACTGTACGTATATGTTAGTGGGGACACATTTAAGGGTGTATGCAGCTTGGCAAACCCTTTATTCTCAACATGTGTTGGTTTGCCTCAGTGCACAAACACAAAGTGACTGAAGTCTCCTATTTGAAACAACTTACAATGACACGGGTTTTAAACATGCACTAATGAAGCAGTCTGTATTTTATCTGCAGTACATTCTTGTATTCTGTGTTGAGCATTCACAGTCATACTAAAACATTGAAATTAATACATCTGGTTTGTCCAATGTTTTTGTAATGTTCGTATCAAATAAACCAATAAATAAATAAATAAATAAATAAATAAATACATACATACATACATACATACATACATACATACATTGTGGAGTATTAGCATTGTAAGTAATTAATATTATGATTTGTTCTTTGGTGGTGTTCTTCATAAATAAGCATCTAGTAAGCTGGATAATGAAATATGTTGGCCTCTCACAGGCTACTTTTGGGAAGCCGAAAATACCACTCTGGGGGACTTTACTCAGATAACAGAGGGTGACACATGATGAATGTCAAGAGACAACTGGGTAGCTGAAAAGTAGCCTAAGGTAGCCAGCAAGTCTATTTCATAGGTTAAATTTGGGGAGACCTGCCAAACGTAATGGTTTACGATTGCCAGCTGGATCGCTCAAAGATGGCCGGCATTACTAAAAACCCGCCGGCCTAGCCCATTGAACCAAGGGCGATATAAATGCCATAACTTCCTTTATATCTGCAGACACCATTAGAAAGTTAACTATCCATCCATCCACCGCTTATCCGAGGTTGGGTCGCAGGGGCAGTAGCCAGGATCCCGAGGCGTTCCCAGGCCAGCCGAAAGACGTTGTCACTCCAGCGTGTCCTGGGTCGTCCCTGGGGTCGCCTCCAGGTGGGACGTGCCCAGAACATCTCATCAGGGAGGCGTCCAGGAGGCATCCTAAACAGATACCCCAGCCACCTCATCTGGCTCCACTCGATGTGGAGGAGCAGCGGCTCTACTCTGAGATCCTCCCGGATGACCGAGCTTCTCACCTTATCTCGAAGGGACAGCCCGGACACCCTGTGGAGGAAACTCATTTCCGCCGCTTGTATACGGGATCTTGTTCTTTCGGTCACGACCCACAGCTCGTGACCATAGGTGAGGGTAGGAACGTAGATCGACCGGTAAATCGAGAGCTTCGTGTTTCGGCTTAGCTCCTTCTTTACCACAACGGACCGATACATAGTCAGCATCACAGCATACGCTGCACCGATCTGCCTGTCGATCTTCGGTTCCATTCTCCCCTCACTCGTGAACAAGACCCCAAGATACTTGAACTCCTCCACTTGGGCCATGATCTCATCGCCGACTTGGAGAGGGCACGCCACCCTTTTCTGACCACGTGATCTCCAACTCTCACTGGATTTGAGGACCACGGTCTCAAATCCAGTGAGAGTTGGAGATCACGGCTTGATGAAGCCAACAGATACACATCATCTGCAAAAAGCAGAGATGCAATAATGAGGCCACCAAACCGGACCCCCTCTACGCCTCGGCTGTCCTTAAAAGTAATGAACAGAATCGGTGACAAAGGGCAGCCTTGGCGGACTCCAACCCTCACCGGGAACGAGTCCGACTCTGACTCCGGTCGTAGAGGGCCCAAACAGCCCGTATCAGGGGGTTCGGTACCCTATACTCCCGAAGCACCCCCCACAGGACTCCCCGAGGGACACGGTCAAACGCCTTGTCCAAGTCCACAAAACACATGTAGACTGGTTGGGCGAACTCCCATGCACCCTCGAGGATCCTGCCGAGGGTGTAGAGCTGGTCCACTGTTCCACGGCCAGGACAAAAACCACACTGCTTCTCCTGGATCTGAGATTCGACTTCCCGACGGACCCTCCTCTACAGCACCCCTGAATAGACCTTACCAGGGAGGCTGAGGAGTGTGGTACCCCTTCTTAAAAAGGGGTACCACCACCCCAGTCTGCCAATCCAGAGGCACTGTCCCCAATGTCCACGCGATGTTGCAGAGGCATGTCAACTAGGACAGCCCCACAACATCCAGAGCCTTTAGAGACTCCGGGCGAATCTCATCCAACCCCGGGTCCTTGCCAACGAGGAGCTTTTTAACCACCTCTGTGACCTCAACCCCAGAGACAGGAGAGCCCGCCTCAGAAAACCCAGACTCTGCTTCCTCATGGGAAGGTGGAATTAAGGAGGTCTTCGAAGTATTCTCTCCACCGACTCACAACGTCCCGAGTCGAGGTCAGCAATGCCACATCCCCACTATACACAGTGTTGGTGGTGCACTGCTTCCCCCTCCTGAGACGCCTGATGGTGGACCAGAATTTCCTCGAAACCGTCCGGAAGTCTTTCTCCATGGCCTCACCGAACTCCTCCCATACCCGGGTTTTTGCTGCATTCTGCTTGGCCAACCGGTACCCATCAGCTGCCTCAGGAGTCCCACAGGCCAAAAAGGCCCGATAGGACTCCTTCTTCAATTTGACGGCATCCTTCACCGTTGGTGTCCACCAACAGGTTCGGGGAATCCCGCCACGACAGGCACCGACCACTTTACGACCACAGCTCCGGTCGGCCGCCTTAGCAATGGAGGTGCGGAACATGGTCCACTCGAACTCGATGTCCGCCGCCTCCCCCGGAACGTGAGCAAAGTTCTGTCGGAGGTGGGAGTTGAAACTCTTTCTGACAGGGGATTCTACCAGACGTTCCCAGCAGACCCTCACAATACGTTTGGGCCTGCCACGTCGGACCAGCATCTTCCCCACCATCAGAGCCAACTCACCACCAGGTGGTGATCAGTTGACACCTCCGCCCCTCTCTTAACCCAAGTGTCCAAGACATGCGGCCGCAAGTCCGATGACACGACCACAAAATCGATCATCCTACTGCGACCTAGGGTGTCCTGGTGCCAAGTGCATGTGTGTACCTTATGCTTGTACATGGTGTTCATTATGGACAATCCGTGACGAGCACACCGCTCGGGTTTTGTTCGGGGGGTTGGGGGGGGTTGGGGGGCGTTCCTCCCAATCACGCCCTTCCAGGTCTCATTGTCATTGCCCACGTGAACATTGAAGTCCCCCAGCAAAACGATGGAGTCCCCAGCGGGAGCACTCTCCAGCACCCCCTCCAAGGACTCCAAAAACGGTGGGTACTCTGAACTGCTGTTTGGTGCATAAGCACAAACAACAGTCAGGACCCGTCCCCCCACCCGGAGGCGGAGGGAGGCTACCCTCTCGTCCACCGGGGGTAAACCCCAACGTACAGGCGCCGAGCCGGGGTGCAATAAGTATACCCACACCTGCTCGCCGCCTCTCATTGTGGGCAACTCCAGAGTGAAAGAGAGTCCAACCCCTCTCAAGAGGACTGGTACCAGAGCCCAAGCTGTGTGTGGAGGCGAGTCCGACTATAGCTAGTCGGAACTTCTTGACCTCAGACACCAGCTCGGGCTCCTTTCCTGCCAGAGAGGTGACATTCCACATTCCCTATAGCCAGCTTCTGTAGCCGGGGATTGGATCGCCAAGGTCCTCGCCTTTGGCCACCGCCCAGCTCGCACTGCACCCGACCCCTATGGCTCCTCCCACAGGTGGTGAGCCCATGGGAAGGGGGACCCACGTTATCCTTTCGGGCTGTGCCCGCCCGGGCCCCCTGGGTGCAGGCCCGGCCATCAGGCGCTCGCCTTCACCAGGCCTAGCTACAGTGGGGGGCCCCGGTGACCCGCATCCGGGCAAGGGAAAACCGAGTCCATTGTTTGTCGTCAGAAAGTTAACTTGTTATATCTTATATTAAAAGACACAAAATACCATGAAAAACTAACAATATATATGGTTGTATTGCATGACTTGATTATATTAAAAAATATCAATAAGGATGCTGATACACAATTATAAAACAACAACTTGGGGTAACGGGACATCTGCTTTGACACGATTAGAAACTATGCCATTTTAGGGAAAACTTGGTTTGAGCCAGGCAGCACGGTGGGCAACTGGTTAGAGCGTCAGCCTCACAGTTCTGAGGACCCGGGTTCAATCCCCGGCCTCGCCTGTGTGGAGTTTGCATGTTCTCCCCGTGCCTGCGTGGGTTTTCTCTGGGCACTCCGGTTTCCTCCCACATCCCAAAAACATGCATTAATTGGAGACTAAATTGTCCGTAGGCATGACTGTGAGTGCGAATGGTTGTTTGTTTCTATGTGCCCTGCGATTGACTGGCAACCAGTTCAGGGTGTACCCCGCCTCCTGCCTGATGTCAGCTGGGATAGGCTCCAGCACGCCTGCGACCCTAGTGAGGAGAACAGGCTCAGAAAATGGATGGATGGATGGTTTGAGCCAATCAAAACCAAGAGGTGGGTTTTAGAATACGGTGGGCGAGTCCCAGATGGAGTGTATTTAAACGCATTTCATCGTGATTGTTCAGTATTTTTGTCGTCCTGGCGAATTGCCTCGGATAAACATTCAGTGATCAGATCCAGCTCTTTGTCTCTTTTTTGTCTTTCAAGTCTTCGTCTAAGTTCACTTCTTAAAACTTTGAGAGCTAAATTAAAATTCAAGTCCATCACTTGGCCACCATCTTCTGAGGAGAAGCAGCCCGGGGCGCAGAAGGAGAGCAGACGGAGGCCGGGGACAGCGACTCACCAGAAGGGTGACACCCGACAAAGAAAGCGACAATTCGAGACACAACATACATACATACATAAATGTGCACACACACACACACGCACACACACACGCACAGACACACACACACACACACACAATATATACTCTATAGTGCAGTTGCAGTGAGCATGTACAGTATACCTCAGAGTTCTGAAGTTTGTGTTTGGAATATCACCGTCGGCCTTCCTGTGTGGAGTTTACATGTTCTCCCTGTGCTTCTTTGGGGTTTCTCCATGTAGTGTGGCTTCTGTGTCTTCACTGTATGAACTCTGGTTGGATTGATTGTCCACAGTTTACCCTGCTTCTTGCCCAATGTCAGTTTGGATTGCTCCAGCTCGACCTGCGACGATAATCGAGACAAGAGAAAGCACCGACCCTACATTCACAACTTAAATTCTAAAAAGTTCCATTAAATTATAAGAATTTATTCCCAACAGTCTATTCCCCATCATAGTGTTTCTCTTGGCTGCTTCCAATACATTCATGTGGATGCTAGCTTTCTTTTGTCCAATCAGATTTCAGCCTCTGGTACCATGTCCATCTAATCTGCCCAGGGACTTCAGAAGCAGTAGTGCTGGCCAATGTAACTGAAAGTATATTAGCAATGGGACTGTTTCATTCACCAATCAGATTTAAAATTCATTCTAACGGCACCAGCTGGGACCACCATGATGACATCAGCATTTTATTGTCCTCTGATTGGTTGGTCAAAGCATAACATGTGACAGCCAAATTCAACTTGCTAAGCACATTTGCAGCTTTTGTGTATGCTTGTATATGCCATTGAAGAAAGCTATGGCGGAATCAGCAGCAAACCTTTCAAACACAAACTTGTTACTTCTTGTAACTAGGTGGCATCTACAACCCCAATTCCAATGAAGTTGGGACGTTGTGTTAAATATAAATGAAAACAGAATACAATGATTTGCAAATCATGTTCAACCTATATTTAATTGAATACACTACAAAGACAAGATATTTAATGTTCAAACTGATAAACCTTATTGTTTTTATCAAATAATCATTAACTTAAATTTTTATGGCTGCAACACATTCCAAAAAAGCTGGGACAGGTGGCAACAAAGACTGAGAAAGTTGAGGAATGCTCATCAAACACCTGTTTGGAACATCCCACAGGTGAACATGCTAATTGGGAACCGGTGGGTGCCATGATTGGGTATAAAAGGAGCTTCCCTGAATTGCTCAGTCATTCACAAGCAAAGATGGGGCGAGATTCACCTCTTTGTGAACAAGTGCATGAGAAAATAGTTGAATAGTTTAAGGACAGTGTTCCTCAACGTACAATTGCAAGGAATTTAGGGATTTCATCATCTAGGGTCCATAATATCATGATAAGTTTCAGAGAATCTGGGGAAATCACTGCATGTAAGCTGGAAGGCTGAAAACCAACATTGAATGCCCGTGGCCTTCGATCCTTCGGCACTGCATCACCGACATTAATGTAGGCTCAGGAACACTTCAGAAAACCACTGTCAGTAAATACAGTTTGGCGCTACATCCGTAAGTGCAACTCTCCTATACAAAGCAAAAGCCATTTATCAACAACACCCAGAAACGCCGCCGGATTCTCTGGGCCCGAGCTCATCTAAAATGGACTGATGCAAAGTGGAAAAGTGTTCTGTGGTCCAACGAGTCCACATTTCAAATTGTTGGTGGAAATTGTGGACGTCGTGTCCTCCGGGCCAAAGAGGAAAAGAACCATCCAGACTGTTATGGACGCAAAGTTCAAAAGCCAGCATCTGTGATGGTATGGGGCTGTGTTAGTGCCAATGAGATGGGTAACTTACACATCTGTGAAGGCAGCATTAATGCTGAAAGGTACATACAGGTTTTGGAGAAACATATGCTGCCATCCAAGCAACGGCTTTTTCATGGACGCCCCTGCTTATTTTCAGCAAGACAATGCCAAACCACATTCTGCAAGTGTTACAACAGCGTGGCTTCGTAGTAAAAGAGTGCAGGTACTAGACTGGCCTGCCTGCAGTGCAGACCTGTCTCCCATTGAAAATGTGTGGCGCATTATGAAGCGTAAAACCCTGGACTGTTGAACAGCTGAGGCTGTACATCAAGCAAGAATGGGAAAGAATTCCACCTACAAAGCTTCAAAAATGAGTGTCCTCAGTTCCCAAATGTTTATTGAATGTTGTTAAAAGAAAAGGTGATGTAACACAGTGGTAAACATGACCCTGTCCCAGCTTTTTGGGAACGTGTTGCAGCCATAAAATTCTATTTGCTAAAAACAATAAAGTTGATCAGTTTGAACTTTAAATATCTTGTCTTTGTAGTGGCAGCACGGTGAGACTGGTTAGAGCGTCAGCCTCACAGTTCTGAGGACCTGGGTTCAATACCCGGTCCCGCCTGTGTGGAGTTTGTAGTGCATTCAATTAAATATCGGTCAAACATGATTTGCAAATCATTGTATTCTTTTTTTATTTATGTTTAACACAATGTCCCAACTTCATTGGAATTGGGGTTATAGTACCCCAATCAATACCTGTGGTGAACGTGTCAATGTCATGCAATATAGCACACAAATCCAAACACCTTTCCAACATTGGCATCCCACCAGAGTGAAGTAATGTGTGGCATGTCAAGTTAAAGCCAGCTAAAAGTCAAATGTAGCAAGGATGCCGCACTGAGTCTCATAATAGCCTCAGTTTAGTTGTAAAGGGGGAAAAAAGAGACAGCCTTGAAGAATCCTTGAGTGACACTCGACAGATTACTTAAGAGCAGCAGGAACATTGGCTTTTGCCAAGGCCACAAATGAGGGCAATTACCTATGCCTCTTTCAATGCTCGCCGCCGCCTTTAATCTGACTGAGGAGAGGCTGCAAGCAAGCGATGGAAGGTTACTGAAGTGCATTTACACTCCTAAATATGAAGCTCTTTCTTTGGTAAGATTGGGGTCACCAATTGAAGGTGATCTTAAAGGCGACTTGAGGATTTTAACACTGTAATGTGCTTTTTAAGGCCTCTTTCGTTAGTCTTTGGTGTTTGTACTGTTATCTTTTTTTGTGGGGGATTTGAAAATTTAGCAATCCATCCATCCATTTTCTTTTGCTTATCCAGGGTCTGGTTGCGGGGGCAGCATCTTAAACAGGGAAGCTCAGACTTCACTCTCCCTAGCCATTTAGTCCAGCTCTTCTGGGGGGATCCTGAGGCGTACCCAGGCCAGCCGCAGGGCCTGAAATATCTGATATCGCATCACAAAACCCGATGTAAAACAAGGTATTTTACAATACATTCCTCAATTTCCATCGCTAAATATGCGATGCAAGTTGACAGGAACTAAAACCTTTTTTCTGAGCGGTCCTTATTTTGTTATGGAAATCACTTGAAAGCTGACTCGTTCCAGCCAAGTCACTGAAGGTGTAGTGGTACACTCGCCTGACTTTGGTGCAGGCAGCGTGGGTTCAGTTCCCACTCAGTGACGGTGTGAATGTGAGTGCGAATGTGCCCTGTGACTGACTGGCGACCAGTTCAGGGTGTAGTCCGCCTTTCGCCCGAAGTAGGCTGGGATAGGCTCCAGCGTCCCGTGACCCTAACCAGGATAAGCGGAGTTAAAAATGGCAATGGATTGTTCCAGCCAAGTTCCCTGCTTTCTGGGTAATCCCAGTGACTGCTTGGTGAACGCTATTTTATTATGACCCCTGGCTACCGACCCTCGGAGGCAAAAGTTATCTTTGTGTCCGGTGTCAACGTATTATAAGTCACTTATCATCGCCTCCATGGTACCGAATACGCTACACTATACAAGTATTGTTATCACGAGGGGGAAGACAGGAAAGCCATGCTAATAGCGAAGATATTGTAACACGGAATCGGCATACACCAATATAAGTGATTTGGTGATACAGTCCACTTGTCACATAGGTCTTACTTGAACCGCGGTTTCGCGGAGAGTAACCAACTTTGAACAAAATAACAGGCAAATAAATATGTTTCTGGAGTTAAAAATGTAAATACACTGCCATACAGGATTGCATCTGAACTGGCAATGAATTAGTACATCACTGCACACGTCACTTGAGAACGGGGGCAAGGTTAAAAGATAAGAATACAATTATTATGATTTATAAATACTTGTAACCCCGCGATTGATTGGAGACCAGTTCAGGGTGTACCCCGCCTCTCGTCCGAAGATAGCTGGGTGAGGCTCCAGCACGCCCGCGTAGTGCACGCAATGAGATACACACTTGCAGTAACAAAGAAAGTCGAATTCACGATCGAATATTGTTATTATAACACATTTTTCACATAATGTGAATAATATATCCATGATAGTATTGTTATATTGCCTGTTTGTGTTTATACAGCGTGTGTACCAATATTCATTATTTTGCCGTGAGTTCAATGGTATTTTTTGTTAGCTCGTCAATGATGTTTTTCATTCATTGTGTGTTAGCTTTGAGCTAGCGATTTTTGTGAACAAAAACGAAGAAAGAAACAAAGTCTGATCTATTTGAACATTCTATTGGTGTAATTCTTTTTTTAATGTGAGTTTAGTTTTACAGTGAACTTCAACTGGAGTGTCAATCAATGACTTTAAGCAACATTCACTCTTACTCCTTGCTACTATGTTACTCCTTAGCAAGCTGTTGTTGTGATCACGTGGGATCTGCATGCCTTCCGGGTGCTGTGGATAGAAGTGCTGGAGCGCTGTATGGAATGGAGTGCTTGTATAAGAGTGGTAAAATCGGAGATTTTAGATCTAGTCCGATTTAATCCAATGCTCTTTTATATGCTGACATTGGACCGATATCTGATCTCAAAGATTGGATCAGGACACCCCTAATAGAAACTTTTTTCATAGATTTAGCACGTTTCGATTCTTTGCAAAAGAAATCAGAACAAGCTGTGAGCTATTAACAAACTCTTTAATGAACTCAAAACGATTATTGTGGGCCGTAATCAAGCCGAAACATGAACATTTACTCGCGTGATAGCCAACGTCAATATCCTTCTCTTCCCGTTAGGGCTGTCATGATCTAATCTTTTTAGAATCTAAAATGGTTCAGTTGTTAAGAATTGTTAAAATATGTAAAATTGTCTGATACTTCACTGTTGTGTCAAGATACCAAACACTGTTGTGTCAAGATACCAAACAGAAAAAACTCAAACTGTTTATTCTTCTGAAGTTAAGAACTTTATTGGAAAACGTATAACTTCCTCTTTTTATTATCTTCTTAGTCACAGAGTTTCTATTGTTTTTTTTATCACTTGATTTGTGTTCATGTTATGAGTCAACTCTCTGAAATGATGTTGTAGTGTTATTGTAGAACCCTCTCAGCACTGTCTGTTAATTTAGAAAGGTTGGGACAAGTTACAAAATTATACTTCTAAGCACAAAATGTGGCCTATAATATATATGCATATGGAATATGCTTTAAACATTACAAGCACTAACGTAATAGCCCTTTAAGACAACATATTATCTCATTACAGTCCTACATATGGTCTGTTCAATCTGCCAAAACTGAATGAATAGAATAGAATCGGATCTGAGTCAGAATTAAACCTAAATCTTTCTCCAGCTGTCCACTTATTCCTTGTCAAAAGCTTTCACCCTGGGCTACTCCCCCCAGATAAAGCCAGACTTAGTCGCAGGCTTTGGATTCTGAAAAGAGCCAGGAATTAGTTCCAAACTCAAAAATAAGGAGCTGATTTTACCACTTAACTGTTAGACCGAGTTGATCCCTGACCTCAACTGGAGCACAAATAGCGAGCCTGAACTGAATACCTGTGGAATATCACTTAAATTATTTTGGCTGGATTTAGATTGGTTTTAAGGCAACAAAGACTCAGCATCTGATTGTTGTGTGAAGTCCAGAGGCAGATATTTTATGTTGAATATGCTGGACAAATTTTGAGTTAAAGTGAATCTTAAACGGGTATCTTAGATTGAATTACCGCTAATACACGAAAGTGGCAAAAGACTAAGGGTTTTATTTTTGTGACTAGCGTAAATCCAGTGCTGCGCTTGGCGTAACTCTGCGAAGAGGTTTTGGTCATTTCATGGACTGGCGTACCGCAAAGCGCATTTAAAATGGAACATCTGCGCTGGCGTCACCACAGCCGACTTCAATCTTGTCCAATCGAAGAGGCTTTTTTCATTTCCTTTAAGCGATGCAAATAGTCTCGCATGGAAACATCTCTATGGGGCATATTCTATTCATATTGCTTAAGTCAGAAAAAGTGCGCAGCTCCTCGCTTCTCGGGCCGCGCAGATTCTCGCATACCACTTAAATAGGTCAGATACGCAATTACGCATCCTACAGCGCCCTGAGAAGGTGAAACAGCATATGGCACTTGAAGTTTGGATGCGCATACAATGTACGCCACACTACATGAAAAAGACTCCCACAAAGCTATCAAACGTATTCAAACTGCCACTGTCACAAATTTTGCATCGATTTATTTTTTTTTTTACCACCAATATTCACTTATAGGTTATTTTTTAGATAAATAAATTTGTATGACAACAAGATTGGCCACAGAAATTCATGTGGAGACAGCAGCACAGCAAGTACGCTGAAGGATAGTCAATCGGCATTTTTGAGGATGTTCACAATTTTACACCAGTTAAGGCAGGACATGGTTACCACACTGTTTTATTGAATATACAGTACAGTAATTATTTGCGACGTTCTCCCCTTGTTTTCGCCTTGCCATATTGAGTTGCGTTGAGACGAGCATGAGCATGCGACACGAGCTGTGGTGGGTGCTCCTGCTGATGCGCTCAAACGGTTGAGCGCATGAGCTCCTCCTTCTTGTTTAGTGACACACTAACGTTTAAATTTTCTGCAGACATCTTTCTGGCTCTTGGAGTCACCAAAAGACCAACGTGTTGTGAGCAGGTACCCTTATTAAATACAGAATGAGCTGGTGAAAAATTGCTGCTGACTGAAATATGTCCGCGGACCTCATTGATCTATTCATAATAATGATGATGATAATAATAATCCGTTCAATGAATCCATTTCTACAGTGATTCAGAGGGTTTAATGCACCCTGATCACATATTTATGAATGAAATAGGTCTGATACTAGTCTACAGAGCTCACGCATCTGTCTGCCTGCACCTCGATCAAATTCACCAAAATTGTGTTAGACCAGGTGCGCCAAGTTAGATATGGTCTGAGCAGGCGTAAGTTGACCGGTCTTCAGTCACCAAATTGTCACACGTGGCGGGCGGATGTCAAATGACTCACCCTCTGTGCGTTGGTCCAACTTGGTCCAGGCTAATCTGCCAAATTGGCAAACACGCCAGCGAGCTCCGCCGCACGAAAAAAGTCTACGAAAATAGAGCCCAAAGACATGTTTAGAGTTCTTTGGTTTGTGTTAATTTGATATCCAGTGGAACCTCGATAGAACAGACTAAAAGGGGAGAGGGTTTCATCCGATAGAGCCGATTGTCCGTTACACTGAAGCACTTTTTTTTATTTAGGCTATTTGCACCCATACTACTGTACAGTACAAAATTATTGTTTTGTCTGTTTTTTTTCCCTGGCCAAAAACGCCCAGTACAGTACAAAGTTATTGTATATAAATATTAAAAAAAACTTGAAAATATTTGAAAGTTTCACATTTTATTCAAATTTACAGCGCCGGTGTTCTATGACATGGAGACATGTACTTGACGTACAGTACTCATCATCGGCATCGGCAAGTCGCTTTCATGAGCCACGAGGAATTCCTTCCGAGCTCCAAATCTGTTGCCGAAGACGAACTGCTTGACAAAAAAAAACAACTGCTACTGTACCAAAAATAGTACGTTTCAGATTCCAAAGACTTGTGTTTTGTACTCCTCGGAGTTAACCTCGCAGCCATGCTGGTCTTTCTCTGCTCTGTGTACAATAGACAATAGATATTGTCACATGGACCCCACGTCTATGGCCCACATTCAACATGCCTGCCATGTAGCCACGGAGCTAGTATTATTGTACATCTGTGACCCGGAAATATGTCAGTCACATTCTCTGCCTGCGTTGTGGCACAGCGCCATTACACAACAGCGGCCAATTACGGAACAAACAAGCTTTGTCAATGGCATTTTAGTGACAAATGGAAACTATTTTTGGACACATTGTCCAGTCCCGACGGCCCATTTTATCAGATATCCATTATATCGGGGTCCGTTTTATCGAGGTTCCACTGTATATTTTTTTTACATTTTGACGAACAAAAATGGCTGGTCCAAAAGTATTCATACCCATTTTTAATACAGCCATATGTAATGTTTTAAATGTAAAGATTATTAGAATGTGATAGATCATGTACATCATGTACAGTATATCATATATGCATATATATATATATATCATATCATGGGTTTCCACTGTGAAGTTAGATATTTGTTTCTAAATACATTGTACATGTTTGAATATAGGCGGAAACGTGGACGACTGGTTAGCACATCTGCCTCACAGTTCTAAGGACCGGGGTTCAAATCCCGGCCTCACCTGTGTGGAGTTTTCATGTTCTCCCCGTACCTGCGTGGGTTTTCTCTGGGTACTCCGGTTTCCTCCTACATCCCAAAAACATGCGTGGTAGGTTCATTGAAGACTGTAAATTTTTCTACCTCGCCCGAAGATAGCTGCTATAGGCTCCAGCACGCCCGCGACCCCAGTGAAGATAAGCGGTACAGAAAATGGATGGATGGATAGATGTTTGAATATAATCGCTGAAAACTGAGACAGAGAACGATGTAGTACTAAATTTTGAATAAATAGCATTAAACAGTTTTTTACCATTTCATTTTTGGATTTGGATTTTTTCCGCATGGCTCAAATAGCACACACTGACGTATTTGACCTTCTGGCACGAGTCGCTCCTCACCCACTATGTAAAACACTGGGCACCTTTGTTCGCAACAGTGGTTTTCCGGCGCAATTGCAAGTTACTTAGCTATTATTACTATGTCAGATATTCTGCCATTGCTTGCTAAATATTTTTTTGTTGTTGTTGCTAAAAACATTGCTCACTTTAGTGACTCCAGTCAGAAACACCCTTATGCTGTACCTTTTTACACAGACACACAAAGACCTTCTACACTCGTTCTGAGGACAATAGCTGTGCAGTGGTGAAACTACAAGAGGAAAAGCATTCATCCCAGTGGAGTGGTGCTGATGAGCCGCTCTGCTGGCTCGCTCTTGAGCTCCGCCTCCCTCGGGAAGAACACAGGAAGCTTTTGTGTCTGGACGGAGTCGGGGGAGGTACAGCATGAGCGGGGTTAGGCGGACTGCTGTCACCGTGTGCACGACTTTTTCAGGTCAAAGGCTCTACTTTTGACGTGTGTCTACTGACATTACCCATGGTGCTCCCACTCCTCGCCACCAACCCTGGGTTGTCTCTTCCCCTCACCGAGGTAACGGTGTGTGAGACAGGTCGAGAAACAGGGAGAGAGAATATGTTGCATCTGTGTATACAACTAGGTACTAAGCAAATTGATTTTTTTTCCCCCACTAAGTCAGGTACCTAAATTAGCACAAACATGTGGCAATGTGCTGCGATTGGCTGGCGACCAGTTCAGGGTGTATCCCGCCACTCGCCCAAAGATAGCTGGGATAGGCCCCAGCACGCCCGTGACCCTAGTGACAATAAGCGCTACGGAAAATGGATGGGTGGATGGATGGATTTGATATATTTTTTATATTTTGTAATGTCAAAATGTTTTCTGAAGATGGTAATTACATTACTGGATATATCGGATTTTTCTCCTATTGCTTAATGTGCCTTTTCCATGAAAACTAACACAAATGCATCTTCGTGTCTTCAGAGTTCCTTTCACAAATGGTCTGTCTTTGTTACTGCGAATGCCACTGGAGAATGGAGCCTCATTTTGGACATGTAAGTGAAATTATTGTGCGGTTTTCTTTTCTTTCTACAATTGTTGTGATTGTCCATTTTGTGCTATTATTCTGTTTTATCTGTCCATATATAGGTTGTTTATCATTAGCATGTTCGGAATAAAATCACAACTACGACTACTACTACTACTACTACTACTACTACTACTATCATATTGTTTCAATGCAACAGAGGGCTCTACGAGCAGAAGTGCACTAGGCAGCCATTTTGCTTTCACACTATAGCACACAGCAAAATAAATTGTTATTTTGGAGATATGAATAAATATGTATGCCTTTGTGAAAGTGTTGAAACTATGGCATGTCTTTACCGTTGTTACAATTGTATAAAAACAAGAGTGTAATGGGTTTAATGAGTAGTTAGGATCATTTATGCACTTTTATCTGCAGAGTTTGAAGGGTAACTTATGTAAATTGTGCAACTGGCATGATTTTTTTAAAGCATTTTGTTGGTATTGCCTTTACTATGAATGCCAAAATTTGACTTTAAGTGTTGCTGTTTCAGCATGGGAGACATTTACTCATATAAAACCAAGAAAAGCAAGCATTAAAAAATTTACTAAATCAGAAAAAAAAACTTTTTTCAAGTTTATGAAATCATATGTAAATGAGCCATTAATAATTGTAGTTCATCCATCCATCCATTTTCTGTATCGCTTATCCTGAATAGGGTCGCGGGATAATTGTAGTCTTACATCTAAAATATATATAAGAAGAGGAAGGACGGGTAGAGGTTATTGTAGGCATGGAAAAGTCAGTCGAGGTGGTGTTTGGATTGGATGAAAGGGTCATTTGTTTCGGGGAGGGGTCATGGTTGCTTGAGGTGAAATGCCAAGGTAACGTGACAAGGACATGACAGCGATTTCAATGGGCTTTTATGCAGTTTGAAATCATCCAGCACAGATATTAGTGTGGCTTGGATACACCTTCCAGAAGCTTGTTACATAATTTTTTTTTTTTTAAATTAAGATCAAATATTGATGCAACTCAATACATGGCTTCATGTTTGCTTCAGTAGATTTATTCATTTCTGCTCTAGTTCTGTATTTGTAAGATTAGGTTCATTGTACTAAGCAAACAACAATTATACTTTGTTAAATGTATTAAAATACATGCCCTGTGTACCCCGCCTCCTGCCCGAAGATAGCTGGGATAGGCTCCAGCACTCCCGTGACCCTTGTGAGGATAAGCGGCTCAGAAAATGGATGGATGGCATTAAAATACATTCAATTTGAAGTATTTGAATTTAATATTTGAAGTCTAAACTCATGTGCCATCTTGCAGTTCTTCTGTTGGAGCCTGGGTGGCGCTTTGCGCCCTCTCACCCCTCTCTCTCTCTCCCCTCCCCTCTCTCTTTCCAGCACCTTCCTCAGCCGCGCACCTGTCACCAATCAGTCCTCGTTAACACCTGCATTTAAGCCTGCCTGATCCCAGAAGACCTTGCCAGAGTATTGAAGCTTCCAAGCGGTACAACGGCTCCCCAGTCTCCAAGTAAGCTTACTCAACTCCTTGCCATCGTTCTGACCTTTGTGTTCTTCCTTGTCCTCAATGTATCCTCCGTGTCCAGCCGCCCGTCCTTGTCACTGCCTGCTACGTATTCTCTGCCTCAACAACCTCTCAAGGACCGCCAGCACATCTCAAGGACCAATTACCTGTTCCTTTTCAATAAACTGTTCATCACAACCTCTCAGCCTCCGTCTGCTCTTGGGTCCAGTCTCCATCCAATTTGTGACACCTACAATGATTCTCATCAGTGGGAAAGCTGTCCTCCCAGTTTTTGTGTGCCTAATGCTAGTCGTTGTTTCTGTGTTTTGCCTAAAAATGTGGCTATGAAAATAAAAAATAAATACAAAAATCAGATTCCTGTCAGATTCCTCTCAAATGGTCATGATACTAAACCTGTATTGAGATGTATTAAAAATTTCCTCAATTAGTTTTTTTTAATACTATGATTCTTTTGCAAGTAACTATACATTACCATGTAAAATGGACATCTTCCATATCACGCCCCTGTTTTCATGCCGTCAATGGCAGTGAATGAGTTAAACTCATTTGCAAGGTGTAATTCAGATTCGCTTAACAGAGTCGATGAAATCAAAGCGTGTGTTCCTATAGTGACTTCTGTCACAGTATTTATCAGACATTCTTATGTCTGTCAGTCATGATGTATTTAGTCTACATCAGGGATTCAAGAACTGCGTGCGCCCTTGGGGGTGCCCAATTGTACTCCGGTTGAATGTACAAGATTAAAAAGGTAATCATCATTGCACATCTACTTGTGTGTTTTTCACAGTATAAAATGATTACATGAGAGCATTTCGTCTACACAATACGTTTGTAGATGGAGGAGGATGGCGGTAACATCATCATCATCATCGTCGTCATAATCATCAACAAAGAAATGGTCGTATATATTATTATATGATGTTTTTTCAATTGAGTATCTGAGTTAAAAATGTATGTGCCAATAAACGTGTGTTTTTATCCAACCTTACCTGTGTTATTGTGTTGCTGTTGAGGTGCAACCACAAAATACTGTGCAATGATATATTATCAAAGGGCATTGCAACCATGTGCTAACACTAGAAACTATGTAAGTATCTAAAATTAGAATAGTACAGTATGAGAGCTTTAGGACAGTGTTGGGGTGTGCTGTGGATGTGACTGATGAGTTTAGGGTGGAGGTGGGACTGCATCGGGGATCGGTTTTGAGCTACTTCACGTTTGCAAATTGCAATGGTGATGGATAGGCTGACAGATGAGGGTAGACCAAAATCCCCTGGGACCATGGTGTGATCTTAGATCTGATTTATGTTACAATATTTCCAGCTTTCTATTTTTCGGTCAGTTATTTAGGTTTTGATCATTTTAGCTTTTATATTTTTAGGTTTGTTATTGAGTATGAATTGATCCTTTTAGGAAGGTATTTATATCAGGTATTTATATCATTCTTTCACACTGATTTTACTGATCGTTTTATCATATTTTACTACTTTCTGGATTCTTCTCAGTGGAAGCCTTCTGCGATGGGTCACTGTGGTGGGCCGTGGCCGTAGAGCTGCCTCGTTCAATACTAGGCTTTCTAGTATCACTGAGTGGCCGAGCGTGAGTTTGACAGATGAATAAGTGCTGGGGTTGCTGTCGTGGTGACGAGAAGGTGAAGCCAAAAGGCTCCCAATTTACCACTTGATCGTGAATACTCTTATCTGTGGTCACAGAAATGCGGATCGTTAGTGTGGCAGAAATGAGTGATGTCTGAGCGTGTCTGAGCTCAACCGTAGATAAGTTCAGTCATCTGGGAGCCCATCAGCGAAGAGCTCTTATTCCACATCCCCTCCCTGGTGAGGTGTTACAGGCATGTCCAACCAGGTGAGGCACGCTGGAGGGGTTATGCCTCCCTGGTTAAGCCCCTTTTCCACTGCACAGTGGCTAATTGGTTTGTAACGGCTCTACTCAATGCACCTTTGATGCACCTCCTTTGGCAAAAGCATATTCTACCAGGTATAACGAGGTAAGTTCCAGGTATACAAATACCATAAGGGTTACATTTGTCATCACTGGAACATTGGAATATTTAAGAGGACACAGGTATAAATGAGTGTTATACTCCACTGTCTCCACTTGGCTGCTGTGGTCTTGCTGCCCTCAGTCTCCTCTTGAATAAAATGTGTCCCTTTATTGCAGCCAAAAGCTACACAGCCAAAAATTAATACAGGAGACCTTCTTTCTCTTCCATTATTGGTTTTTGTTAAGGTTGTCTTGCATTAAGGGAGCACAGTATTCACAGTTTCTGGCACGGTGGGCGACTGGTTAGCACGTCCACCTGACAGTTCTGAGGTCGCGGATTCAAATCCAGCCTCCCCTGTGTGGAGTTTGCATGTTCTCCCCGTGCCTGCATGCGTTTTCTCCGGGTACTCTGGTTTCCTCCCACACTCTAAAAACATTCACGGACGTTTAATTGAAGACTCCTAAACTGCCCGTAGGCGTGCATGGGAGTGCAAATGGTTGTGTCCTGTGATTGGCTGAGGACGAGCTCAGCGTGTACTCTCACCAAGCCTCTCACCCAAAGTCAGATTGGATAGGCGCCAGCACAACCGCGACCTTAGTGAGGATAAGCGGTACAGAGAATGGAAGGTTGGATAAAGTTCTGAATGCTTGCATGATGTATTTATTTATTTATTTATTGTCCGTTTAAAACATTCAACTTTTTCCTTCACAACCATTTTTTGTGTTCTTAAGAACCCATGATTATGTACCCAAACCTTGTTATTTTATAGTAGGTACAGTGGGTGTACACTCAGTTTTTTGTTTTCCAGTCAGTTGGCACTTCCCTGGGTTTTTTGTTGTTGTTTTTTTTCATTGTGCTCCTTGTTTTTCCCTGTAAATTCTAGCATTTTCCTGCTATTCCTTCTTCCTCTTTTTGTCACTTTTAGCTTGTACTTTATTGATTGCTATTTTCTCCATTCATCAGTAGCGCTTTGTTTGTCTTTTTTTTTTCTTTTGTAAATACAATTATCCTGACTCATCGGTAGCGCTATATGAATACCAGTTTCTTATTTTGGACTTTGAGGACCAACACTATACCTACTTGTCAGTAACGTTTCTATTTGTACTTTACTGGAATGAAGACTGAGTTACTCATTTAACGTTCTGTCTGTTTTGGGGTCAGGCCACATTCATATCGTTACATCTAGCACAATTCACTCTAAAATATCTTTGGTAATGCTTCACTTTCAAGATTCCTATGATACATTGAAGAGGCCCACAACAAATCACTGGTGCAGACTGCCTAAAAAAACTACTATTTTTTCATCTGTCCACATTTTCCAGATGTACTGTGGTTTGTCCAGGTACTCCTTGGCAAAGATCGTGTTGACCATAATGGTGACCAGAAAAATAATTGGTTGCGTGAATTTTGCAGGTCAGAAATAAAGACTGAGGTTAACCATTTCCTGAAGGCATTCATTCATCTTGCTTTTCCAACTTAACTGGAATATTTTCAACTTGGATGCCTCCAAGCTGTGTCTTACAAGGTCAATGGAACCTGTATCACTAAATCCCTTTCAGTACTGGTGCCTTCTGCTGGAACACCACATTCTGATTTATATTTATTTTAAGCTTTAAAAACACTTTCTGAAAAGGAGTTTAAACATTGAACCCACTCATCAGTGTGATGAAAGATCAATGGAAAGGCTGTTGTATACAGCCCGTAACAATATGAACATCTAAAACAATCTCGCCGATGATTTGGGTGTGCTTGCAAGTCCAGACGAAGGCTGATGAAAGCTACACATCTAAAGGATGGTCAACATATGAGGTGAGGTTGGAGCAGTATCAAAGTGAGTCCAATTACTCCTGGGAGATTCCTTGGCTATACACAGGCCTCCAATAATATCCCTCTGTAAGCTCTTAGCTAAATGCAAAGAGAGAAATACATTTTGAATCTGTTCTTCTCAGTCTTTTTAAGGAATGACTGCACCGACAATCTCATTTTTTTTTTATTAGATGGTGTGGAGTGAGGAGTGGATGGTGCCAGCAGGAGTGGAAAACAAAGCCATAGCAAAAAGGCGGTTGACTATCACGGCTGAATGGATGGGAGAAAAAAGTGAGAGGTGTATGATAAAAATGAAAAAGGCTGTCGAGATGAGAAAAGAGAGATGGAAAAGGCTCATCAGTTTTGCTCTCCATCTTGTCTCATGGTGCTATAAAAAA